>NW_020455593.1:117381-163933 GCF_003342845.1 Nothoprocta perdicaria
TTCCTTTCCTTTCCTTTCCTTTCCTTTCCTTTCCTTTCCTTTCCTTTCCTTTCCTTTCCTTTCCTTTCCTTTCCTTTCCTTTCCTTTCCTCTTTCTTTCTCTCTCCCTCTCTCTCTTTCTCTTTTTCTCTCAGTTCTGTTTAGTTCCCTGTCCAAAAGTAATCTGCGTAAAATGCTCCTTGCATTGATAAACAAATGTTTCACTGGTTTTCTTGATTTTAATTTTGAATAATGATGTCATATAGTATAAAGTTTTCTCTTTCTTTGGAGAGAGAAATCTGTTTGTAAGTATAACTCACATTTATAGTAGATGTATGATTAGAATACTACTCTAACAGGACAATCAATAATATATGTATTTGTCAGCTACACATTACTACAGAAAACTGCCCAAATATTTCACCCTAAGAAGCAAACAAACAGAAAAGAATGAGATTAATTCAACCATATAAGGATGCAATTCACAGAAAATCAAATCAACAAAAACAAACTGTTAGTAAATTGATAACAAGTTTCCACAGTGTGTATCCAAATAATATGACTTCTCAAGGTGTACGGAATATCACAATTTTAGTATGAGAATAAATAGATATTTTGCCACATCACGAGAGGTGTTTAGGATTTATTGTGGGAGAGGAGGGTGAAMAATGCCAATTTTATATAAAATCCCTTTTATAGTGTCCTAGTTTTTAAAGAAAATTCACAGACAAACATTTCTTCTGTAAATGGTGAAATTACTGATCAAAAAGGCCACATTGACCTCATATTAGGCCACTCATCTAACAATCCAAAGCTTCTGTTTTCTGATGGCAGAGACATCTACTAGGCCAGAAAAAGACAATTCTATAAACCAAGAAATTAGAAGTGACATGAAGATGCAGCCCTGGTTCCTGTTTTCTAATAACATTTACTTATAAAAAGTGAAAAACTCTTGGCCAGGTTGGGCTATGCATGTGCTTTGTGAAAAAGTATCAGCATTCAGATTTAATTGTGTATTTGCCATATCTTGGGGGAGCCACCTCTTCAGTAAGCTAAATAACACTGCAAAAAAGAAGTCTGAATAACTGACTGTCACTCACTTGCCAAATAGAAAGATTTGCTATAAACAACAGCTTTAAATGGTTTTGGTTTCAGTGGGAGAACATTAAAATACTGAAAAGATATGGATTAGGRAAGAATGTTTCCAACCTAATGCTCTAAGATCTATGAACATTTCCACAGCAGTAAGTAGCTAGAGCAAGTTCACTTTTGGCATACCACCAGCAGAGGCTAAAAGGAACTAGTTAAGTGCATGGACTAGGAGTGGATCAGTTTTACCCATGTCACGTGCACATGTCACATAACCAAAATCTCATTGCCTCAGAGATCCTATTTATTTTGAAAGACAGAGGCATTTTTCATTGTTGCAGTTAAAAAAAGGTATTAAGATGCAATACAAGCAAAATGGAAGAACTGTGAACTTTCAACAGTTATTAAATATTGTGTTTAATCTTCTAAATCATATCATTCTTTTTGGAAAAGAAAAACAGCTATATAAATTTGCAAATTAAAAGCAATCAAAGGAGGTATTTCAAGTACTGCAGTCTGAGAGGGAATTTCAATCCTTTTTTTTTTTTTTTTTTTCGTCTGGAACAGGCTAATTCTGGTTCATAAAGATTATGATTAATGTATTGTTTATTTTGTTCACAAATGAAGGACACATTTTAAATCAGTCTAGTGCTCATTCTTCAGCATGTGGAAAATTTATGTCTGTTTCTTATGGGATGAGTAAGAAAAGTTGCATCTCTACTTCATCCGTGTACAGAGTCATCTCTCATTTATCAGTGAAGTTGCACAATTAGYCAAAAGTTTCTTCCTTAAAGAAGGAATTGTAGTGATTGAAAGTTTTAAAATCAGTATAGTTACATAAAAATATGTATGAATGTGTGAAAATAAACCTTTTAAAATAACCTCAGGAGGAAATGCATGAACAACTCTCATAAAACATTATTTAAACTTCAGTAACTGAAAAACAAGAGTCTTGCTGCACAGTATCAGTCCAAATATATCTTTTCAGAATGAATACTTCCAAGTTTTCTTCCCTTAAATACACAGAAAACCTAGAAAGCTTTTTTTTTTTTTTTTAATTCAAACTAACTCCACTGCCTGAATTSCATCTCGACTTATCCAATGGATTTATGCAAAATTGCAAAGGTCAAAGTAACTTCCTTGCACTGAGAAAAAGACCTGAGGAGGGTACCTCAACAAGTTCTGAAGCTGCTCAAGAAACTGGGTAACAGGCAATAACAGACTCAATATTCACATCTCCTGAATACCTACAATGCAGACATCACTTTTAAATGAAGTGATTGCACTTACAGTAGAGTTACATGAGCATGTGGCTAGTGCTACAAGTGGGTAAATCAGTCCCTCTCATCTCAGACATATCACAATGCTTATGCAGTGTTTATCACTACTGTATGAGATTACATAATCAGGCAAATCCAATTTAAYGGGTAATCTTATGATAGAATATAGCAGTGACAAAAGATATGCAATGAAAGACTTAATTTATTTATCTGGAAGCAATTTGTTTTCAACAACAACAACAAAAAAATCCAATTATAATAAATTAAGTCTTTTTTTACACACCTTTAAATTGAAGTTTTATTCCCAAAATTAATAAACTGCAGGTAAAAAAAAAAAAAAAATCAGTAAATTGGAATTACAATAGAAAGGTCCAAATATATTTGTCTTTTTGTGTGTGTTCTACTCTTTCATTTTTTTGAGAAGGGAAGGATATTATTATGTTCTCAAAAGAATGAGCACAACGAAGAATTAAGTAGCTGTCTGGATTAAAAAAAAAGTCATTATATAAAGTTTGAAAGTTAAAAAGGATTTTAATAGGAGAAAATATCGGTCAGAACATGCTGCGACCATGCTACCAGTGTCAAATATTCTGAAATTAAGGTTCTGTGAGTGAAATGAGCAGACATGGATCTTTCCACTTTGAAGGATATATTCTGACGTACACCAGCTGTTTTGAACAGGGCACAGTTAAAGTAATAGGGTAATCCCTGCTGTAAAGTATCATTACATGAAGAATGCTAACCTTTTGAAGTTTCCTGGTGGTTACGTTCTCCACTGGAGTTTGTTTGATTATCTGACTCTTCTCCACATTATAGAAGCTTTTATTGAAGTGACTGCGCAATGCCCTCCATATCTTTCCATTGCCCTGAAATGACATCTTTTTGTGAGTAGTGGCAGGCATAATCCTCAGCATGTTTCATGCTTTATCAAGGGCATGTTGAGCAGTCTTCCTCAGTAGAGGTGAGCCAAGCTGTTTAAGACCCTAAGGATATGCCAGAGAGAGGAATCATACAAAAGGTTTTTTAAAATTTATTTTATTTCAAAAATAACGAAGAAAAAAAAAGAAGGATCATTAATGGTTAATGGCATCTATCCAGTTACAAAACTATAGTATAGTTCTAGAAATGAACAAAAAAAAAAAAATCTGAAAAGTATTTTATTTTAGGAAAGCAGTTAGCTCTGCAGGGCAATAAGGCTTTCTSTTCAGCTATAATGAAATACTCATGGGTACAGGTCAGAACAAAATTTAACATGAATATAGTCTGGGTGTGCCAAATCCTAATGAGTCAAGGCATATCTTCTCTCAAAATTGGACATCCTAAGAGAAATGATACATGAATCTCGGACTTTTTGAATTAGACAAGTGAGATATGTGACAACTAGATATGTGAGTATTGAACCATAGAAACATTCTGAATCATAAGAAACAAGCCATAAAAAATGCAGAAACAACCTATCCAATTTTCAAAAAGTTTATAGTAGCTCTATAATAAAGATCAGTGATACCAACATCAAATTATTTCCTTAAGCTCTTAGGTGTGATGTTTATGTACACTTTCTGCATTTTCACAAGTATGATAGTTTCTACTGAAATGAAGTGAGTATTGTTCAACAACACCTTATCTTTCATTATGTTTTGTTGAAAGAAAAAATAGTGACACAAAGTTTCTCTCTCAATTATTGTTTATTGAAGAAGGTGGGAGGTTTACAAGGTGTCAAAATGTATAAATGAAAAAAAAAAATCTGCTGTTCAAAATGATATCTTATTTAGACAATGAAGCTATTTTACAAAGAAAACTATTTTAAATAAGAATTTAGAAAGATTCATTTTGAAATACTAAAGTGAAACATTTTTACACAACAAAATTTATTTCTGTGACTGATAGTTACTTGGTTACGAACTTGTCTATTTATCGGTTCAAATATGGGTGGAGGAATAAAAAAAAATGAGCACAATCTTAGTTTGTATTTTCTAATGAAAAATATTTTGTTACTAATAAAGCAATTCACTGCAGGTATGCATAAAAAGATGTATTTTCCTCTAGATATTCTTTCCTTCCTCTATGCTAACTTTCTGGCTTAAAAAGTTTCTTAATATTTCTTGTGTTTTACTGATAAATGACATCAAATAGATTGTTAGAAAAAAGATTGGCATGACAGAAAGTTGCATAATCAGTCTTTTCGGGATGGTTTGTTTAAAAGATTGGTGAAAACGTATTTATTAGTGAATAATAATGCTACCGAATTTCTACATGAGAAAATGTAACTCTTTTTAAAGATAACATTAGGTACAATGCTCTGAATGTTAATATAAAACATTTATAGAATTTACAAGTATTGCTTTCTTAGCTTTGAATTTTCTCAGAATTGAGTTATTACTTTTTCAGTTTCATTTTCAAGACTATGTAAGAACCATAGTCCTATTATTGGCTATCAGAGATAAGGAAGCTGAATTTCAATAGCTATTGATCTGGTCAATTACTTCTTAAACTGCCAATTTGAGGCTATATCCTTGAGGAAGGCCTAAAAGTTTAGCTAAGTGTGCTCAACTGACCCATTTAGTTTAAGATGCAAGAAGTCCTACTTAATTTAAAGTTAAGCTTCTCTCCAAGGAACTGTTGAACAGGGTCTACAAATTGCTATTTGGTTTGTGTTAACTAGGGCCAGATTCCATACAATTTTCAAATTTAAATCTTTTTAAACTTAACATTTTAAATGCCAAGGTGCCAGACAGGAATACAGAATGAACAGCTTGTCTGTGAACTATAAGCTGGCAGTTTTATGTTCATCAGAAAAGAGAAAATAAAATGTTCTGTATGATAGATAGGAAACATGCTGGTCGACGCAAAAAGGCTAGGAAAAAGAAAGGAATAACTACCGTTATCAGGAGGACAGGTCCTTATGCATCCTTGGCAGATGCGATACAAGAGGGAAGCACCAAGGTTCAAGCAGACGTAGAGYGTTATGATCCCAGGACAGCACGTGTACATTTACCCGTAGCAAACTTTCRACTGATGGCTGCTCCTAGGCACACGCTGCATGTGTCTGGAGAGATAACTGCTGAAGAACTTTGCTTCCCGCTGTAAGCAGGGKGCTCTGATGACCCCTCTGTGCTTGACTCCAACATTCGTCTCCCTAGGAGGGAAACTATTTAACTCATCCATGCTGTTCTCAAAAGGATACTGTGAGAGGCCTACTGCAGACATGAGATGAATTTGTCGAAAAAGAATCTCTCCAATGCACTGACTTACTAATACAGACTCATGATATGCCTGCTGCAAGGGAACCACATAGTCTCCAAGCACCTAAACTCCCAAACTAATTAATAAAAAGGGAGGGGTTAGTTGTTTGTTTTAGTATCCCAACTGCTTTGGCCAGGTCAGGGGAGGAAATAGCCACATAACGACCTCCTGGTTGGGGCATCCAAAATACAAGACATCCTACTTTTGTTCCCTTCTCAAAAAGAAACCTTCTGTGCAAAGAAACCATTTTAGATTTATTGGCCAGAAGAGCAGTCAGAAGCTGAATGTGCCTTTATATCTTCTGGGTGTAAAGTCCTAGTCACATAGAAGAGAAGATTCTTACATCATAACCTTTTTGCAAGAAATCTTTTCATTTTACTTCATCATAATTAGAACTTTTAAAGTAAGAAGACCTTTTTTTTTTCTTTTTTTTTTTTTCCCTCTTATAAGAAAAGTACAGAGTCCAAATCCCTACAGCTAGCAAAGGGTAGGAATATCACTAATTACACCTCCTTGCTTTTTGTCCTGGAAAGGGTAAAATTAAAGCTTGATTCCTTCAATGTCAGAACATGTTAAGTCAAAATTTTCCCATAGATAAGCTGTTGCCGATTGGGTTCGGCAAGACTCGTTTGCTAGCTGGACTGACCTGGGGTTGTCCTCACCCCAGGGCCCTAGAGCACAGACATCAATAAGGGGGATGTGGCAAAATGGCGTTTATTGCGTAGTTCAGTCTGCATATACACTCCGGTAGAATGCGGAAACTCATCTACTGCCCAATCGGGAGACTAATTTCTACTTTTCACCTTGTATGGCATGGGGTTATCAGTAAACTGCATAAATTAATTATGCTYCTAACTCCCGTGACATCGCAAGATCTTCTAAGCGCCATGCCCTATGCTCTATGCCCTGTACTATACTACATCATCTACTTAAYGCTAAGCTCTCTACCTTATTAAGCCCTAAAAAGCACAACAAACTCCCACAATAAGCACTGATCAGGAGGATATAATGGACAGATGACATTACAAAATCTACTATGCATACCAGGCATGTCCAACATACACCTATTGGATCAAGTCTTCAGGGGATGTTGATCCATTTATTTCTAATTCCTGTATCCCAGTGTAGCTTGAAAAGATATTAAATTCTTCGGTGCTTACATGGGGAGAATTCTGACGTGAACAGAAGCAGAATGCAATCAGATACAGAGTTATAAGTGCCTGCAGGCATACACAATTGCTGAGCAGGCTCTGTCAATCCTCCTTTTTGATGTATATTTGTCTATGCCCTTTTTTAGGTTCTTAAGCCAGTTTTCAGATCTTCCTTTATGCTAAAAATGGTTTTGTATTCTTGTTTGAATCAGAGAATATTAAGCAGCATTTTAGTTGCTCTCATCATGACTAATATCTGAAAAAAAAAAGGCACTGTCATTTTTGCATTTTCAATATGTACTTGAAATTAAAATTTAACAAGTAAAAATACAGAGGAATATGCATATTAATTTTATTCTTCACTTCTCAAGTGTTCGTGTCATTAGGGTTAGTTATGCATCAGCTCTAAGAGTGAGTGAAGACTGCCATCTTCTGACTTCTGTAGTACAGATTCATGATTCAATATGCAGTTTATTTTGCCCTGCTCCTGCTTATCAGTGTTTCCAAATGACCACATCTTGATTCTGCTCTCTAAAATGCTGTAGTCCATCCAGGGCATAGCACTCATAGCATGCTGCTCCAGCTCTGGAACAGAAACACTTTATCTGTGAAAATAGCTCCCTCCCCTATATCTTGAAGAGATCCCTGTCACAAAAAAAAAAAAAAAAAAAAAAAAAAAAAAAAAAACACATTTCATGCAGATATTCAGAAGTATTTATTCTATTACCATTTGTTAATTGGTCAGTTGATCATTTTCTAGCTATCACTTAGATTATATGGTTCTCTTGTGAAGACTTCAAAGCATATAGGTATATTAGATTTCTGTCTCTTCTTACAAGTCAGTGGTATCCAGGCAACTAACGCTAGTAACTTTAGAATTCCAACCCCAAAATTTCAGCTATTTAACATCTGAATCTAGAAGTAAGTAGCAGGCATTTATCAAATGCCCCAAGCTGTTCGCTAAATTAAACCATCAACAACATAGACATTATAAGATGCCTGAAGCAAATGGAACAGAAACAAGTATATACATTCTGGTCAGGTTGTCATACATTTATTTATGACTCAAACAATWAAATAAAATAAAATAAATAGCCTCTTTCAGCAACAGGAGAACAAAAGCAGCTGCATCCAACCAGTGTTATTTACCATGTCCTTTATCCAGGCTTATGCTCAGGACATGCTGCTGACAGAAAGCATAGAAGGATCATTTAAACTCAAGCTCTGGATGATTCAGCTCTAAATGTTATCATAATCCAGATATCACATTTGGAAATACAACTCTCATAGCAAGAGTTTGGTGATCTGACCACTAACCTAGGTGGTTAGGTTAGGTGGTATAGAGATAAAAACAAGTTCTCTAGCTCCAAAGTTACTGATAACCCAGTGAGCTTCTCTGCTTAGAAGGAAACTTTTGGTGTTGTCAAAGCTCACCAATCCAAGCAAATCAATCCATCTAACGACCTTATATCTGACCTACAGTATCCGCCCCTGTGTGTTTTCAATATGCATTCTCCTATACAACACAGCTAACAGCAAATTCAGAATCCTACAGACAGGTCAAATTGCCTACTTCATCATTTGCTCAGTATTTTGAAGAGTGAAAGAATGGACCTGAATGGATAAAGCAGATGTCTGTGTTTACAGACATCTCTGTAAACATCTCTGTGCTCTTTTTACTTGTGTCCTTAGGCTTCTTTCATACCCTTTCTCATGACTCTCAGAGTGTTTTTTAGCTCCTTTAAATAATCCAGTACTTTCAACTTTTTCCTGAGGGAAAACCTACTACTTAGAAATAATTTATATCATATTATACAAGCTCACCTTTTTCATTAATTCGTTTCAGTGCTAATCCAAGCTTTAATCAAATGTAGGAATGTGCATTTGTGAGCACATATATATCTGTGCATTTATAGAGAGATGGATGCACTTTATTTATGGAAAGATGGAACACTTTATGCACAGTGTTCAGTCATACCAAAAAGCCCAACAACTCGCCATTATAAATAGAATTCCCTTCTCCTCTTGTCCCCAGTTTTAATGTGCTACCACTTCATGTATCTGTTTAGTCCTTGGGGAGGAGAAATAGAACAGCTGTGTCTGAGATCACATCCTTAGTTTAGTTGTGTACAGTCCTGGGCTCTCAGGTATGAGAGAGACAGGGATTTACTGGAGCGAGAAAATGGAAAGACCACAAAGACAATGAGGGGGCTGGAGTGTGTCTCATGTGAGGAGAGGCTGAGAGAGCTGGGACTGTTTGCCCATTTGAGCAAGAGAAGATTCTTATTGAAAATGTATAGTTTTCTGATTAATATCACATTATCAGAATACATATTGGTTTTACTTATCTTCCAAGAGATATGTGTGGGAAGATGTCTGTCTTGCAAAGGGCTCTGTAAATAATCGATTTTTCAGTTCAGCATAAATTCAGTGCCAGTGAAGAAAATCTTATATGTAAATGAGAAGGATGCTTACCACAAACCAGCTAGACAAGAAGAGCTGCATCCTTGCATCCTGCTGCTTAGGAAGGAGGAATGAGGAAGAGGAAAAAAAAAAAAAAAAAAAAGAAGAAAAGGAAGAGAGAGAATAAAAATGTCCCATCTAGAAGCTGCAGTATAAACAATACTGGTTATTTTCTGATAACTTATTTTATCCAGTGAGGCATTTAAAGTTCCCCATCATCATATTGTTAATCTTATAGAAGATTACTCAGAATGAAAATGATGAAAATGATTATGAATTAGATCACAATCCCAATTTAGTGCATGCTTCATGATTAACATATGATAAAATAATCCCAGCAGAATCACCAACACAGTACAGGTACACTCACTTTCAAATCCCATCAAGCAGAAGAGGGACTCACAGTTCATTTCCACTTCCTGAGAGTAGGGACATTGTGCTACATTTAAAGACACTTAGAAAAAAAGAAAAGAGAGAGAGAAAAGAAAATAAAAAAATATTCTAAGATAACTTGACAAAAGAAACCTTGTGCTTATTTTGACACAGCTGAGACATGGGTCAGTATCAACTTTATTTTTGTAAAGATTTTCTTTTTCTAAGCTGAATAATAAATTCCAGTTCAACAAAAGCTAATAGATAACCCAGACCTATTTTTACTGACTTCACTTCTCTCTACAAGAACAAATGTTACTGAGCACTAGGCAGTAGGTAGTCTATAACAGACACAACACACATTCCATTTCAGTCCACTAATAGAAAATTAGTGGTTTTTTTTTAACCAAAAGCAAGCAATTTGATTTCCATTGTTGTTTCTCAGATCAGTTATCTTTCATTTCTATCTTTGAAGATAGAAAGGAGAATGACCAGTATTCATAGTCTTAGTCATGACCTATCTCAATAAAAGAATACAAGTCAATACAAAATAATGCAATATTCAAATTTCTTCTGCAGCAGCAAGGATAGCACCTTCTCTTGTTTCACTGCATACACACAAACTAGTTCTGGATTGAAGGGATTCTGCAGAAGATCTTGGGCAATTTTATTCTTATAGAATGGATAAACATTATACCTCTGATCTATGAGACCATGTTGCAATGTTTCAGGGCCCAGAGATTTCATAACAGCTAAGAGTATTTCATAATACAATTTTCTTCTTAAACTATTACTGTTTCTACTTAAAAGGATGTATTTATGAAAATTCAGTACAATTGTTACTTTGAGCAATAAGGAAGATCCAGATTAAAGGAGATGACTCAAAAAGAAGGATGCTGTCTACTATAAAATGATCATGCCCTGAAGCTTCATATTACACCTGTTTGTACTTTATCTAAACACTGCATCATTCAAATACATTCACCTAATGATTCTGATTTCACTTTGAAGGCTCACTTGCATGCTATTATATACTTGTCTTAAAAAAAAAAACAAAGTGATCCTGAATTGCCTACAGACATTAGACAGCAGCAGCATGAAGTATATTCATATTCTTCAGGATTTCATCTTTTCACCTTGATAATTTTTCCAGTCCTTACACAAAAGACTGCGGTCTTCAGCGTTCAATGTTTTATATCTATATAGATTTCTATTACTATCCTCTCAGCTACATTGAATTAGTAAGAGAACCCTCTAGGAATGAGTAGATGAGCTTCTGAAGATATAAACAGAATATTTTTGTCCAGGAAGCACTTTATTTATTTATTTATTTATTTATTTATTTATTTATTTATTTATTTATTTATTGTTTTTAAATGTAAAGACCATTGGAATAAGCACCAATAAATAATTTGAATGTGCAATATTCAAATTCTTGGTGAACATGTTGAATTACCAAGCACCTTACTATGAACTGTGTTTGATACAGCTGTCTGTAGTTGCTTAATGTTTGATTCTAGGATAAATGGCCAAACTACTCTCAGAAGTGTCCAGTGAAATAACATTCCCCAGCAAGGAAAATTCCAATTAGAATAAAAAATCACCATGAGAGTACCTAAATGCAAGCACTCAGGGGGAAACATGGACCCTCCATCTTTAGAGAGTTTGAGGAATAAACCAAGGGGAGATACCCTGAGCATCTGACTGATGATAGCCCTGCTTAGAACAGGAAATTGCATGGAGTGGCCTCCAGATGTCAATTCAAAATTAAATTGCTTTATATTTCTATATCATATGTCATCTAAAAATTGGAGTTTGCCTTTTTGCAGCATTGTTTCTCAGTTAGTCTAACAACTTACTTTTGTAGAAGACGTTATCAGTAACACTTCAGAATCATTTCATGCCAGATTGGCTGAAAACAGCATACTAGAACTGACTAGTATGCAAAGTGCAGTATTCCCTCTCATTTACAGGAATAACCATGATTACTTAATTTGGATACTTCCCTTTCAATGGGACTAATGTGGATCTAGGCAGGTAATGTCCCTATGCTGTTACAGGGCCCTATTAATTTGTTCAGACTTCTGTTGAGCAATAACCAATATTTAGTTATTTCAATTATTTTTTTTCAAAAAATCAATTCAAAATAATTACATGGAATTTTGCAAAAAGGAAACTATATGAAAAAAAAAAGAAAACACAGAAACTTCATGAAGACATAAAAGCCTTAAGCTTTACATAGCATACTGTCTTTAGGCCATAACTACCTTCTAGATCAGCCCTGGAGATCTTCCTAGAAGAAATACTTTTTTCCAATTTGTCATTTGTCCCTCTTATATTGCTGGCAAAACTAGGATACCTGTTGACATAATGGGTTCAAATAATTATTCTTTTATTTTAAGGGCCATCTGAAACTAATAGTCTTTGTTATTTTTGCTAGTAACCGTTCCCTGGAACTGTTCTCACAGAGAAAACATTGCAGAACAAAAATATTCAAGTCCTCAAATTTTAAGACATCCACATATATATGTGATATGTGATTGTAAAGCTTGTCAATAATAAGAAAATAGGTACTATTACTGAGAAGATCATTTCAATGTAAACTAGGTATTCTTTGTTAGAAACATTATCTAGAAACATAACTATGTTTCTATAACTATGTTAGAAACATAACTAGAATTCATTACGTACATGACAGAAAATAAGATATATACAGAGAAGAATCTTTCTCAAATTCAGCTCATATTAGAAGGATTATTATGCATCTAAATTCAACACAACTATAATTGAATTTAAATAAATTGACACGGAGATGTCTTAAATAGAGACACATAGTCTTGAAGATATATTTTCTTCTCATGTGTGGGGCCTGAATGCAGTGCTTGTGGAGTTTGCTTTTATTAAAAGCTTAATGCAGGTTTAATAACGTAGGTTTAAACATGGCCTAATTCCTCATCAAATATATTTCAGAAGCAGAATGGCTAGTGTTCAAATAATGGTTAATTGAAAACTTAATTAAATACTTCAAATACACATGAAAGCTTTACGATAAAGCTTGAGGTCATGCAGTTTGCATCTGAATCCAAGTAATGAAGATGAAGAGCCTGATCCAAAACCCACTGAAACCCACTTGCCCCAAAGCTGATGAAAAGCATCTTGCTTTGAATATATGCAGCAACAGTCTCTAGGGTGATTTTTCAAGATACGGAAATTGTAACCAAAGTGTTGGCTTCACCTACCTACTCCAGATTCCTGGGCTACTTTATTTGCCATACTGTGAAACATCTTTTTACAAGACTTTATCAGAAATTACTAGCAAAATATTTTCCCAGCGTAAGTTGGAATAGAAACTAAAAGTTGAAAAGATTGTTGTTTTCAAGTAAATGAAGTTTTATGGCTTAAGTATTTTATTCTTTGTGGTCAGTCACAACATACTGATGGGGAACAACTCATGCACTTATGAAAAACTTAGAAATTRTACAAATACTTCAATCCACTAACAATGGAAAACATTTGTTTATCTATTCTCAATTTACACCACATTTTCCCCCACCCAGAGGTGACTTCCAGAGACTCATTTTGTGTGATATAACTTTAGAATAGCACTGTTTATAGCCATCCTTGTGACGAATCTTGCTGACAGCTCACTAATTCATTTTAAAATCTGCTATGGAGGGACACATTAACATTGAAGGTCCTGAGCACAATTGTGAGGATAAGTGACCTTTTGTATATAAAAGATTGAGAACAAAGATTCATTTTGGACATATAAGATAACTCCAAGGGAAAATAAGAAAGGTGAAAATGCAGCAAGAGCACTTTGAAAAAAAGAATTGTTAGCAAATTAAAAAAAGAAAAACCTGTAGTCCTTTGAAAATTTGATTAGAAAAATAGATCCTTGACAATAGAAGATGCACTCATCATAAGTTAGTTTGTATGTGTTTGACCAAGAATGTATGCACGTGCCTGCACACTTGGGTTTGTACACCTGCCTCTATTTTATGTTGGGATAAAAGGAATCAAACATGTCAGTATAGGGAAAGACAAAGGAATATTTATCCTTTTCATTTTCAAGTTTATGATTTTCACTCCTGTGAATAATCTTTAGGTTTGACAGTAAAAACTGTAGGCTGTGAGGGGCTCCTGCCTGCTGGGGTAACAGAGCCTGGAAGAGTCAATTCTCTCACATGTGCCAGGAGATGTGAATGCCCAATGGACTGGTGAGACAGTTCAGGGAGGAGGACACAGTGTCTCAGTGCTGGGATAAGCACTGTAAGAAAATTCTTTCCCCTTCTGGCCTGCAGGGCTGGCCTCCTGGAGAGCACTGCAGGTCTCTCTGCACTGAGCTATGCTGCTCACTGCAAACGTGAGCAGGAATTTTTTACTACTAGCAGCGTGGCTTCAGCAAAAAAAGATAAAGAGCATCTTCCCTATGCCCAGATGGGAGAAAAASAAAGCTATCATCATGGAAATCCGGAGATTAAGATGAGCTTAAGAACTAATTAAAGGAGGTCATGCTTTTTGTCTCACCTGACCTATTCCTATATGAAAGTATAGCTAAAATGCATCTTTCATTCCTCCTTCAACTAGTTCAGTCCACCATTGCCAGGTTCCTTGATAACATTTAAAATAAGGCAAGGGAAATTTTAAGTGCTTGACCAGGTAGTGAACTGTGTTCACTTTGCTTTAATGCAAACAATACAGACCAATGGTGAAACAGTTATTGTGAGATTTTTTTCCCCTAAGAATTTGTGTTAGGTGAGAAAAAGATTTTGTAAACAAAATTGTCATAATGAAGATAGCAGCAGCTAAAGACTAAAGACTAAAGAAAAAGAAAAGGAAAAGGAAGAGGAAAAGAAAAAGAAAAAGAAAAAGAAAAAGAAAAAGAAAAAGAAAAAGAAAAAGAAAAAGAAAAAGAAAAAGAAAAAGAAGAAAGGCAGAAGATCTAAAGGGGTAACAATTTGACTCATGGGAAGTAAGAGCTCAGGGAACAGTAGAAGACAGTTTAAATAAATTACTAAAAAAAAAAAAAAGGATTTAACTTCTTTTTTTCTTTTTGTATCTGTTTATGAGGAGACTGTTACACAAAGGTTTGATGTCACCATTTTCTTTCATTATTAATAAGTCTCATAAGTTTAGAGAAATCTGGCAGGAAAYGCCTGTCCCTTCCTCTCTGTAGGAGGCTGTGCAGGTATGGGTGCTACCAGCCAGTGCAGCGAGGATGGAGCCAGCATCCCCATGCCCAAGCATTCTGCATAGGATGGAGCCTGTCTGTCGAGCCCTGCCTGGCTCAGAGGCAGCTCCACTGTTGGCAGGTTTTGTGGCAGCACCCTGCTCATGCTGCCTGACCCCTCTTAGCAGCAGGGATGACCTTCTGCTGGCCTCACCGATGCGTGGGCTGGATAGATCTGACCGTCATAGCTGAACTTCAATAGCTGCACGCTGCTTTCTAAAGGGTAACAGCTCCTGGGTAGCAGCTGAGAGGGGAAGGTAAGATGGAGCCTGTTCGACATATTTACATTGAAGCAGCAGTCTTATTAAGTATGTGCAAGAGCCACAGACTTTTTTCCTGCAGGATTACACAGAAGAAGATTTTTGTCCCAAACTCTTTTCTTGGTGCTCATTTTATACTGATATTAAATCAAAGTATGCAGTTAAGACGTCACCTCTTCACTGTCACTGCGTGGGATGTGTCTGTCGTGCAGAGAGGCTGGCTGCTTGGACCAGCTTCCTCAACACCTCTTCATGCTGGCTGGCTCGCATTTGATGTGCAGAGGGCATTTCCCATCAACTCACTCCACAGCCTACGCTCCTTCCGTGTAGACACCTTCCCAAAGTAGAGCCATAGTCCATTTATTATTTATCATATTTCTTAGCACATTTCAATCATTCCAGGCAGTGCAAAACAATTTATGGCACAGAGTAATCATAGAACAGATGCTTTAGCAGACTGCTGGAGATATATGTGGTCTGTGCCCCAAGGGGCTTGCAGTGCCTCATTAATGTGCATATAAATATGGCATATGTCTCCATGGTGGCTGTTATTAAGGTCAATTTCCTAAGCATCTATAGATTTTACTTTTCCAGCCCTGCTAAGTATTTCATTAAATTGTTTGATCGATTTCCCCCTTCTGTCTGGTTCTTGCTCCTGGATGCTTTACTCTCTTTCTCCGACATATAGAACGGAAATTACATGATTAAATAAGGAAAAGAGAAATCCCAGAGCTTGATTTCCACTGTCAGCTGCAACAGCAACACATTATAGAGCTGCACATATCTAACCCACATTTATTAAAATAAAGAAATCTGTACTTAACACAAAACAAAGCTCCGGAACTATATACCCTGTCCTTCAACAGAGATATATCACATTCTGGTTACTACGAAGAAAAGCAAAATTGAAATGGAGGCCATAGATTTCTGAGCTAAACATTGTCCTTCAGCTACTTACAAGAGTGCCTAAATATTTGAAACAATGCATCCTAGCTTGCCTTATATACCCTTTGCTATAATAAAGCTCTAATTTGACTTTCTCTATTTTAATGATAACAAAACTAAAAACAATAACAATTTAAGAAGAAACAAAAGCATAGAAAATGTGAAGGCTGTTATTTTCACCATTGTCTATTCACTGAAGCTATTCCATTTTTTAGCTTTCATTGTAGTTGTTCTTAAAAGCCACCACCAACACATACTTCTCTTAATATTACTGGATGGATAATAGAGCAATTACCTCCCAGAATTTAATGTTTCCATATCTTGCCCCACTCCTATTATGTATATTTAGAAGTGCAAACTCTGTGGCTTGACCTTCAACTATAAAGCTGGTAAAAAGTGCAGTTATCTATTAGATTGGATTCTGCTTAGAGAGCCCTGTTCCAGAGATCCCATTGCTTTTTTAAAAGCAAACTGAAACAAAACGCAAGTTTAGAGAACCAGAATGACATCGCCTTGACAACCATCCAAACCAGCCCCTGTGGAGTTGTTCTTCAGTCATTTCCTCCCTAAASTGCCAAGTTGCTCAGATTTCTGAAGCAGATGTTGTAATAGGCTGTGCCTACGCCTGTTCCTCTTCTTAGCAAACTGAGAGCAAACTGAACATTCATAATACATAAATGATTGTTATGATGGATAAGGAAATGATTATTTGATATGACAGGTTTCATCCAGGTTTCTATCCTCTCCTTTTGCATCCTCGCCTATGAAGCTACAGAAAAAAAAAAAGGAAATGTGATGCGAGGGAGCGTCTGGRGTCAGAGACGTAGTCTCATAGAGATTAAGTCAATGCTCCGTTTATTGAAGATTCCAGCATACCTTTATACAGTAAGCCGTAAGCCACACCCCCGGCCAATCATGATTTTACACACTCTCTTCTCGCCTCTGTCTCGCCACTGTCTCCGGGGCTGGCATCCAATCCCTTATATGTTTACCTATAAGGTTCCAGATACAATACCTTTTATGCCTAAAAACAAGTGTGCCACAGCTACTCTCCAATCAGCTTCATGGTCATGCAGCAGCCGAACAGCTGCCTTTGTTTTTGATCYGCTGATGGAACAAGTACACTGTCAGCCTTGAAGTTGGTTATCTACTAACAAGGCATYCTGCCTGCTAATAGGCACTGTACGGCCGTCCTTGGAGCGGGCCCCAACAGAAATGGGTAGTGGATAGAAGCATTCCTTTTGTGTCCACTCCTGTCCACCCTACTGGTAGCTACTTGAGATGGGTCCACCCTTGAATTCTTGAATTCTGTCCACTCTAGGGGTAGCTGCTTGAGATGGGTGCCCTCCATCTCATTTGTTTCTCCATCCCTTCAGCAGCAGAGAGCACAAGTCATGTTGCTGTCCTGCCTTCAGTAGCCCGATGGATGGACTTAACCATCCATCTTAACCTTAACACCACTTTGTTGTTTAGACTCCTGCATTTCAAACAAGGGTAGTTGCAGTCCCACTGTGAACACCCTGTGGCATTTTGCTCTGCATGAAGGTGGTTTCCTTGCAGGTCATTACCCTGCAGCCGTGACTCTCCTCAGCCTAATCAGTGTGCACAGATGCTCCATGTGTGAGTGCGACAGTTTGCCAGCAGGTTTTTCGCACGAGAACTCTCAAACATCAAATAACCCTGATCATTGATTTTCTTGATTCCCCAGAGAGCCTGGAGAAACATTTGCCTTGCATGTCTTTGTCAGGTGCATCATTTCACATCATTTTGACCCTGAACTTTCTCCTGTCTCCTTCAGTCTGTCTTACTGTCTGTCAGTGCATGGGATTGTGCAGTACAAAAGCACATTTCATTTTTCTTAAAGCGTTTCTCCTTATCTTAGTGACACATTCGTGCAGAGCATTAAACCCAAGGGATAGGCAGTGAGTTTCAGTGTATTTTTTGCATTTTTCCTTTTGTTTCTATTTGTAGCAAGCTGGTTTTTGGCACATAAACTATTTGTTTCATGCAGTTGCAGGATGCTACATGAAAGGCATAAAATACTACATAATAAAAGTGACAAACATCAAGGAATCTTCTATTTTGCTCCTAATACCTTAACTGCTTCCTCCCTCATCCCTCCTCCTAACACTTAACATTATCTTCTATGTCTTCTGCGGTTCATCCAAACAGCCTATGAGTAATTCTTGCACCCATTCCCTTTTAAAAAATCCTTTGCCTTGATCCCCACCTGCTTTTCAAAGATTCAGTCTATTCATTTCAAAATTATTTTTACACTTTATTGTTCTGATTCTTTCCAGAGTATTTTCTATCTTTTGCAGTTAATCCAAAGTGACTTTGGCAAGACACACACACAAAAAAAGACACTCTATGTTCTTTCTTCTATTTATCATTTTCTAGATATTTAACCAGGGTCTTGTTTAGCTCACTATCAGAGATCTGGACATTCTCATAAAATCCTTTTTCTTTTGTTTATTCTTTTTATCTCAGTCACTGCTGTAGTTTTAATGAATCGATCTTTAGACTAAATACTTTGTTGCAATATTCAACAGAAAGAACATGCCACTCCTAAGGAAAGTTTTAAACTGTCACAGCTTATGAAGTTGTGCGTAATTGGTAAAGATTATTCGCATTTGTTGGCATTATCTGGTGATTCTTTCAACAAAGCAGATCTAACACTCATCTTTTGACTTCAGATCAGAGCACTTTTCCTCTGTTATGGAACATGGATTGACTAGAATAAATACTTATTTCTGTTTTTTTTTTTTAATATATTTTTCCTATGTTATTAGCATTAACAAAAGACAGAAGCGTTGTCCATATATTTTTGAAATAGTTGTTTTAAATGCCCTGCCAAAAAAATATCATACAGTGGTTGAAGCAAAGGTAATGAGGCTTAAGTTTTATCCTTGTTCAACAGAAAAGACTTTGAATAATGATAAAAATTCAAGATGGACAATATAAAAACAGTGTATGAGAATTCTGTTATGTATAGAGTGATATAGGCAACCTAGTATGATGATCAAGATCAACCATGAATATAATCTCCATCTCCAGATGGGAGATAACACTAGCCAACTGATTTACACTCATCTTGGGTACCTTTTCCACTAGTCTGAAATTGCAAGGGGAATGTATTGCAGATGCACTTAAGCAGCTAGTGACAAGAGAAAATCTGCTTCAGAGTTAGGAACTTATCTTCCAAACCTTGCAAGAATACTCGAAGGACTTTGTACTTTTCCTCTGAAAACTGACCTTCCACATTCATGTTTCAGATAATGCTTAAGCCAACAGAACAGTAAATCAAAGCCAAGAGAAAGCAAACAAACAAACAAAAAAGGACACCTAAAGAAATATGTGTGAGGGAAACATCATTTTGGAAAGTTTGCCTATCTGTGTAATACAATGAAGTATCTATGTTAACATATTGCACTTCCTCACAGCCAGATAACTGCTCAAAATGCTACCAAGTGGAACAAAAATCAAAATGATTACTATATTTATTTCCATGGTGAGCTTCATGAGCTTCACCACGGTAAATTTTAATTGACTTTAATGTTTAAGAAGCAGGATATGATTAAAATACATGACAAATTTGTGTGTATCTGCCCACCGTGGGCAGATATTATCTTAGGAACAGATGCACAGAACTTCCTACATTATTTCTTAAGAAATTTATATATTCTTAAGAATTTTATATGTAAAATTTTTCAAGAGAAACTAATAAAAGTTAGTTCAATTTCATTTCCCTTTTAAGCTCCAAGACTTTATCCTTTAATATATTTATTCAGATTATTGCAACATTTTTTTTTTCACTCCATTATATTTTTTTGAAAGAGCAAACCCAATTAGGTTTGTGCAAATTGGTTTATCTTTGCCCTTCTGTTTTTGATTTGGAAATGAACCCAAATCCTCTTCTGGTAAAATTTGTTTTTAAAAAATAACAGTTCTTCTGATGTTGGTGAACATTTTCCTTTTCCTTTTTTCAAAAACAGTTGACCATAAAATTTTACAGGAATTCCTGATAAGCAGATGTATTCCACTGTACAACGCACACGCCTCTCTTAGGTTTCTAACAGCTAAATTTGTATGAATTTCCTTATAGTTGTCCGGAAAATAAAAAGGTAAATATTTCCTATTGTAGGAGCTACTTTATCTAGCTTAATGACTTTTGTCCTGTTGTATATAAATTCATTCCTGTTCATTCTTAAAAAAAAAAAAACAAAAAAAAAAATAGCATTTCCTTCTAAGACTGGCATAGCTATAATTTTTTTCTTTCTTTTCTAGTACTACTTACTTTCTTCATCTGTACTTGCCTTAAAACTGGTTCCAAGTACAAGSAATATATAATTAGTTAACCACATTCAGACAGATTTATAATTTCTTCAGTGTGAACATTAACCATTTCTTTACCCAATCAATATATTGCATATGTAACAAGAAAAAATCAGACAACTTTTGTCTTTAACTATTATTTACACATGTCGTTTATGATTATTTTGCAAGATGGTTTTAATAGATCATGTTACCAAAGAATTCAAGCAAGGAATTTGATGGATTTTTTTCTAAATATCTTATTGTATACAATAAGAAGAGAAAGTGTAGATAAGGCTTTCAACAACTTGTTTGTTTATATAATAGCTTCATATCTACATTAGAAGTAATTTTGCAGTAAAGTATGAATAGGCAATCACAGTGTCATGCTGAGGAAATGACTACCACAGAAACTCATGCCAAGATATTCCTGGCAGCTCATAATATTAATGCTGTAATAAGGAATAGGAAATTTAGTTTTAAGCAACTAGACCTACACAGTGAGGACATATATGCACATATATAAAAGTGTATAGCTTACTGCAGGTAAAAATATGTAATGTGCCTGTTACTAGCTTTTATCTCTCACATTTAGAAACAAACAATTGTCTTTACATGCCTTTGTATCTCATATCTTGAAACAATAAAAACAAAATTATGCATATTAATTGTTAGACATCAGGATGAACCATCAATTCAATGATGATAAATCATCAATTCAGATATGATTGGGATATGATGTGGTATTCTATTTTAGATGTTTAGATTATTAAATTAAATATGTATACAAATTTCATATGTAGATAGAATGTATATTACAGGTGAAATAGAAATTATATGAATTTTAAAATATCACTCAGAATAAACAGAAACATGTTTTTGATACATAAAAACACAAGTGAATTTCTGAATTTGAAATGTTAATCATGAAGACTAAGTTCTTTAATGGCTGCAATAGTTCTGTCCTTTTATCATTTAACAGCAAAGAAAAAAAAAAGGCAAAATTAAACAATATACTATCTCATACAATTTATTCTATGTATCATCATGTTCAGTGTCATTTAAATATATATATGATAAGTTGTCTAACTGAGAATCTTCATGGAGAGCATTCCTGAAAATTTTCAAAGGCTTTCCATTAAAATTACAAACCCTGTGTCTTGTCTCATTTCTGGCATAAATCTGAAAGATTTGGATGAAACTAAAACCATCTAAACTTATTGAGTCTCATCACTTTGGGACTTCTATCTCTTGGTTTTCATGTAAAGCACATTCAATAAATCTTTATCAATGATCACTTTTCCACCAGCCAAACCAATCTCAAGGTATGTTGCAGGAAAGCCTACAATCTGCAAAATCATCAACTAAGCACCAAAGGGTTTCATGATACTGCTGGTTTTCATGGTTAGCAGAAATACTTATACTAACATGCACTTAAAAGAGAAGGAATAACTGTTCAGTATTCTCTTTCACAAACAAACTTGTTCCTTATTCTGATGGCTTGGAGAGGCAAAATAAGTAAAAAATGACCAGCTTTTGTAGTCAAGAAGAAGGAAGCCAAGTAACAATGCAACATGTATTAAAAATAAATAAATAGATAAAAATAAAATGAAAAAATCTATTGGTTAACAGTTAGCAGAAGTTACTCTTCTATTTCATGGATCCCTAATACACAAAATAGAAATAGTTCTGTTATTCATCTTTGGCAAGAGTACCTGTCATCTATAGGCACCTATAGGTACCTACACCTTAGGTGTACTAAGTGGTTTATGTATTAGAAAATTGACATGCACACACAAGGCACTAAAAATTCTACTTTGTCCTGAGTATGAAATAAAAGGAGAGTGATACCTGAATATCTTTTAAACATGGAAGGTAAACAAATACTAAGAAGATGAATCTCATTTACAAGAATAGAAAGTTGTCACATGACTAGTTAAGATACAAATGCAGCTTTTWAAATTTAATCCAAAGACAGTCACTACAGAAGATAAACCTTCCTCATCATTTCTGACAGAGTTAAATTTGCAAATGACTTATTGTTTTCTAAAATCCAGACATGAGGTAGAATTCTTTAAATGGACTTCTCTAACACATGGGAGAAAAAAGACAGGGGGAAGGCAGGGTATATATTGCATGTACAGCCAACTTGTCCCTTGACAAGTGACCAAGAGAGAATGAAATCCACCCATGACTCTGTTAAGCACATAGTTTAATGGTTATCTGGAAGATATTTTGATCTAATAGTGTCAAAGATGATATAAGAACTCATATAGAAAGTAATTTCTTGTGCATTAACACTTGGGTCCTTTATTCTATGATCTTATCCATAATATTTTTGAGGGCTTCATAACACTAACGAGTATAAGAAACTACACAGTATTTTTCATGATTTAAAAGAGTGCCTTCCACTTGCTTTCTGTGATATACCACACTAAACTGAATGAAGTTCTTTGTGCTTCCTTAGAGATGCAGAGGTATTACTCAGATTTATTTTTCAAAACCTTGGGTTTCTTTCAAATACCGCATAGATCTTTCCCCCTAAAGAGAGAGTCAAGAATATGGCACCACCTCGGTCATCATCCTGAGCACTCTGAGTTCTTGTAATGGGTAGAACTTCTAAATACAGAATTCCACCTTTCATTCAGAATATCAGTCTATCATTTTGCATTCTGTTTTCCCATTATTATCTTTACTTGTCCTTAATTAAAAATGACTTACTGGTGCAGGAAATGCAACAAATTTAAAGACTGTCTACTTCATTTTTCTGCTTCAAAGACAGAAAAAAAAGAAAAAAAAAAAAAAAAGAAAAGACTGGTTTCCAGCTTGCTGGCTGGCAGAGGCAACAAGATCTACCAACTGATTGGGCAAAAAAAATAAATATCTCTGTCTAGTCTTCATTACAAGGAAATGCACTCCTGTCCTTAATAAAGTTTCAAGAGTCCTGGTATTAACTTTAAAACTGAAAGCATCAGAGAGTGAAAGCTCTTTTCATGAAGTGCTTGCAGGATTAGGCTTAAATTCTGCTTAGCTGATCATTAATATCATCTTGATTTTATATTGTAAGACTTCCTGAATAGCATGGGGGCTACATCTCTGAATTATAAAATCTAGCTATTATGAAGTCATTAACTTTAATCCTCCTTTTACAGAGGAGTGATTACTCTAAAGTTAAATCACTAAGCCTAGCCTTTRGTTTGGTAAAATTAAATCCCAATAAATACCTCTCTTGTGGTTTAACCTTACTTTAAATAACTTTAATTGAGACTGATAATACTCTAAAAATAAGCAATATGCATGAACTGGGGCAGCACTGAAAGGACAAAATGAAGCTACTGACATGAGGATAGTGTGGCTCTATAGTTCCCCGTTAGCTGCATGCACTGGAACATACATATCTGAAAAACAAGCAGGGGAGCAGCAAGGGTTGCTGGCACTACTGTAAGAGACATTGAATGCAAAAAAATTCTTCCTCTATGCTATTAATCATGGATTTTGTTACCTCTCCATAATATCTGTTCCTTGTCTCAGATTCCCGTCTTCTCTAGGCAAAAAGCAAAGCCAGATCGTTCCGTACTTCAGAGTTTCAGCTCTAAAACCATGTCTTAGCAAACCACTTTGCAGTCTGCAACCACAGTTTGATGACCTCATTCCTTAACCCTGGAAAAGACAGAAACTTTTTCCACTATGCAGTTCAGACAAGCAGTTTGGCTTCCTTGCTCCCCATGCTTCAGGGAGCTGGCTGAGACTTAAGAGTCTATCTGGGCACAAGGAAGGAAAAATAAAGGCAGAAGAGAGAGTCAGGCTTCCTTTCAACTATTTCTCTCCCTCTCAAACTGTAATACTTCATTTTGACTGTTTCTATGTGCTTTTGTATTGTCTTCCAACAGTTTCCTMAGACGTGCTGTAGCAGGTTCATAAAAAAAATATAGAATCACAAAATGGTTGAGTTTGGAAGGAACCTCTAGAAATCATCTAGTCCATCCCCTCTGCTCAAGCAGGGATACCTAGAGGACGTGGAACAGGGTCACAGGTTTGGAAGATCTCCATGGAAGGAGACTCCACAATCTTCCTGGGCAGCCTGTTCCAGGGCTCCAGGGCTCACAGGRAAGAAGTTCTTCCTCACATGCAAATCGAACTTCCTATGTTTCAATTTATACCCATTACCACCTGTCCTATCATTGGCTGCCACTGWGAAGAGTTTGACCCCTTTCTCCCTATATTCTTCCCTCAGGTATTTTGTACATATTGATGAGATCTCCTCTCAATCTTCTCTTCTCCAGGTTAAAGAAGCCAAGCTTGCTTAGTCTTTCCTCATAAATTAATGTTCAAGTCCTGTAAACATGTTTGTTGCTCTACGCTGGACCCTCTCTGGAAGTTCCAAGTCTCTCTCGTACTGGGGAGCCCGGAACTGCACAGTTCCACATCCACATATAAAGTGCTCATTAAAAAGATAAAATTAATTTAAATTTGCTCATTTTTTTCTCTACTAAGTCAGTGAGAAAACCTTCTTAAACTGTATGATAAGGTCCAAAGGAATGTTAATTTATTAGGTCGAAATGCATATCACTATATGCATTATATATATTATATAACTATGAGCTTGCTAATTCAAACTAATTGCCTGAAGCTTAATTGCAGATTAAAGGCTTCTCTCAGCACTTCTTCATACAAAAGAGGTTTCAAATTTTATAGATTAGCACATGATAGAAGGCATGTTATTCATTCAGAACAATCCTGAAGCTTTGTATTAATTTTCTATATCAATTGATATTCTAAGAAATTTTACCAGAAGAAAACTCTGCTACTAAGTCTTTGTGAAGAACTGAGCATGTTTTGCCAGTCACCGGTGAAATCTATTGTTTGGGATTTTTTAAATGTAAAAGAAAAATACTTCCACAAAGGACTGAATTTCAGTAATAAGTTGAGTAGCTGTCTATACCAATATGCCTATTATAAATACCAGTCATAGTGGATAACTTTTATACTTAGCTTCTTTTTGAATCTCACCTCTGTTCTAACTCTAACTCTATTTCTGAGTTAGTTTCCACGCAGAATTTGAAGACTGATTTTAGGAAACAAAGACATATGTAAATTACATCACTCAAATGAGAACATGTTATTTACTTCCTGTCATATTTCCAGCCAGGTGCCCAACAAAATGTGCTCTGAGTTATGCTGTAAGAAATACACAAAAAAATACACTCCAACCACCATATCACACATGAATAGAATTTCTCCACACTTGACTGACCTTAATGTGTTTCAGAATSCACATTTACATCTGTTGATTTCAAGATAATGCATTTAATGTTCCTGGCAGATAAAAGGAAAATCCAAAATTGTTATATACTCTTTTAATTTTTTCCTTGCCACATTTGCACAGCTTTAACTCAGACTGGAACAACTTACTGGTGATTACATGGCAGTGACCCAAGACAGCACTTACCTTGGCTACATTAGCAGTAATACACAAAATTATTTTCACAGGGATGAAGTGTTCTTTACCAATTTCAACAATGCATTAGACTCAGGCAGGTTTTTCTTTTTTTTTTTTTTTTTTTTTTTTTTTTTTTTTTTTTGCGCCTGTTTCTCTGCAGAAGTGAGACAAACTCTGATTTCAGCTAGAGAACTCAAGTATTACTTCACTGAAAAGGGGAAAACTATAATAGCTTAATGGCAAGATGAATTACGGCTAATATATTCAAAGCCAGAAAGGCAATCTGAAATGAAGGAATTGTAATTGTCTCTGCTGCTTCAGGGACATATGTATATTTTAATTCATACCTTATGCAGCTGTTTTGTTAAATGCATTCATAGCATTACACTGACCAAAAGAGGAAAAGAGGCTTAGAATTTGAAACACACAGTTTGTTTAGCTCAGCTGCCTACAAATAATTCTTCTGCAGTAGCTTCTTCTTTCAGACACTTAAGCTGCAGCTTGCATTGATCCATACTGTCCCCTCGACACCAGCATTCAGGCTGGTAGGACCTGAAGCCAGTTCAAAAAGCCAGTTTCCTAAATCCTATGTTTTAATCAGCATAGAAGTTATCACCAGTGAAACCGGAGCACGTTGGTGTAAAAGAATATCTCTTGCATAGGTTGCAATAATTGCATTTGACATGAAAGCTTTGTTTTCATACATTATTCAGAATTCACTGAGGTTCACTAACATTATTAGACAATTACAAGTTAGAATTAGAATCTTGCAATTATCAAGTTAGAACTACCTTTAAGGACCCAAACAAAGATCGGAGTATAGGTAAAGGTCAAATACAAAGAGCTCAAGAATTCTGCAACTGCAAACTTACAATCTACAAGCAAAACATAAGSAATAGAAATAATAGCAACAATCACAATACTTAAGCAATAGAAAAAGGGATTAGAAAGGCAATAATAGAACAAAATATGGGTAAACACTCATGGCAGGGCATACTAAGGAGTAACACCGAGTCCCCAGCACACTACTCTGTTAAATTTGCTTTTGTCAAAAAATCCACCCTCACCTGCAAACAAAAGCAATCCCCACCAACAATACAGAAAAAAAAAAAATATACATTTAGGAAATATTATTTATACATTTATTTATATCGTTTTGGGCCTTATATTATGCATCTTTATACTTTTTCTTGTCATACTCAGTCCTTGACATTCTGTAAGGCAGATTTGGCCACACTGAAAATAAGACATCTCTCCCTCTAATAATCTACTCTCTATAATCTCAAAAGCTCTACTTAGATCAAGAATGTCAAGGCTCCTGAAAAGACTTGTTGATGTCTTATATGACACACATCTGTATAACTGCACTCCAAAGAAAATCCTCTTTGAGAAATACCTTTATAAATAGCCCTTCCAGGTAAAATAAAAATTTAACTAGTCCTCTCTCACCAAATATTCCACTGCAAGTAGAGATAATAAAAACAATTTCTATCTTTTTGAGAATTTTGTTATTTTGAATAGTATTCCATAAAAGAAAAAAAATCAAGACTGTATTTTAAAAATTTACTGTTGTGCAGAGTACTTCAGTGAAAAAACATATTTCATATTTCAACATATGTCAACATAAACAGTGTCAAAATATTTTCAGGGACATTATTAATGTTTTTCGAGAAAATAAATTTCTGCCATGTGTTTTCTATTGCTCTGGAACATGGGGGACATATACATTATGTGCAGGTTTACATTAAACACAATTATTTCATTTTTCTCACATTGTAAAAAGGTTTTAATATTTTAGATTTTAGAACATTTAGAAAAAAAAAACTTCTGAGCTTTGTAAAAAATCCTCACTGATTTATAGGTACTAACTTTGACAGCACAGATCAGGTTTATCTTCATCAGTTTCATAAATTCATAGGTTTATTTTACTCATAAAACAAGTTTCCACATTGGCACGGGCAAGACAGCAAATTCAATATTCTTCAGAACATTTTCTCATTTCCAGTTCATGGGGGCAATCTTGCCCTTCCTTTTCCAGACAGAATTTTCAATAATGTTGTTGTTCATGTAATGTTGGTGCAGAACATTACATCTCTGCTGTGTAAACTTCTTAAATATAATGGACCTGGAAGTTGTTAGAAACAGGTATAATCTTTTCCACTTCAACAAAATAATGTGTGATCATACCAAAATAATGTTCTGTTAAATAATTTTCATCACTTTCAATCTTTTTCATACATGTAAATATTTATTCATAATGCTTATACAGAAAGGCTATGTCCAACTCCTAGAGGCCTAGTTTCAGACCAATGTCACTATGTTATTGAATTTCTGAAGACTTTCAGGATGCCTGAGCGGGTCTCTTTTGGAGCAGAAAACCTGCATGTGGGAGTCCATTTTGGACTGTTGGAAGTCAGTATGCATTTGTCTTGGCGACTCCTTTGTGGAATCCAGCTATTCGTTAGCCTTCACATGATACTGGAGAGATCTACAAGGATCAGTCATAATCCTGGGTGCTATGTGTGGGAGTCTGATTTAGCAAATATTTTCTGTTCCATTTTAAAGCARAWTTTTTAAGGAGTCTTTTTAGTGAATGATAATTTTACATTTCTTGTACTATCTCATATGGCTATTATTTTTCAGTGCTCAAACCCTAAMTTTAAAACAGAGATAACTGTGAAAAGACATTATATTAAGCAAATGTCTGTTCAGTAGCTGTTATAAAATATATTACCTAAAAAAAACTAATGTAAGAATATTCATTTTAATGTRCATTATTTAYACACAAAATTGAGTTATCTAKATCTGCTTGGTCACAAAGGCAATATAATAATGTATTTCAAAACTTTAAAAGAAAAAAATCTGTATTGCTTTTTCTTATAGCAATAGACCAAGAGAGAAATGCAAAATCTTACACCTATTTAATATTACAAATATGCACAGTAGATCTGTATTATGTTTTTTATTACAGATGTTTCTGTAATTGTGATATATTTGAAGGATTTTGTATTAAATGGCCTCAAAATATCCTGTGTTTTTTTTTTTTTTTTTTAACTGAAGAGAAGTAGATACAAATTGGCCCAATTGGCAAAGCATTTGGTAAAATTTTCAATCTTTCTTAAATGTTGACTTTGTTCAAGCCATGTATACAGCTCCTTAATTGCCTTAGCCTAACAAGATAGGGATTTTGATAGCGCAAATTATATATAGAAATCTCATATACATACTTGAATAAACACACACTGAAACACAGAAAATTTACAGAGCAGGAGCAATCAACCAAACTATCTTTGATTTTAATGGTAATGCCACTTCAGATCAGAGGTRCATAGCATCAGTCAGCCTAGTACTTCACAGATGCCTATAATAAAAACACAAAGAAATGAAAGTCTGATCACAGCTCTGTTTTGGAAGAACAGATAGCTCTTTCACCTTGTGTGATAAATACTGTAAACTTACCTTTGGGATTTTTCCAAAATGCAGAGAATACAAGACAAGTAACATATTTAATTTGTAGGGATAATAGGAAATGATTTAGTCATATTAAATGACTAAATACTTTTGGGCAAACTTGCCAACTTTTTCATCCTTGACCCCCTTTATGTCTTTTGCTCGTGATGCTCGCTCTTCTCATTTGATATCACATTGGTGATTCACATCTTTTAGTAGCTCTGAATTCCTTTGTTCTGGATCCTACAGTTGTGCGTCTCCTAAATGGGGTCCAGGAAAGAGTTAAAAAGAGGCAATATGCATGTTTTCTTTGCTAGCCACATGCCTTAAAATTGTGAAAATTGTAGACTTGAGACTGTCCCTGACATTTGGTGTTGATAAATTGGTAAGGGAACCTCCAAGATTAGTTTTCTCTTTAAACAAGCACATATGCGTGTACAAGACTAATTAACCGGGGATGAGATTCTGAAAGTTTGAAAGTAATAACAAGCTCTCACACTTTATTAGGTTATTTAACCTTATTAGGTTATTACATCAAGTTATTAGGTTATTACATCAAAAAATGAGAATTTGGTTCTTTAGCAACCAATAAGATATCATTATTGCTACTCCAACTATTAGTGTCACAAATCAAACTTGTGAAGCTATCAGTTATTTGCTCTGGTAACTTATCCACAATTTAAGATGAATGCCAGCACATAAATGTTTCAAAAGACTGTCTAGCAATTTATCCAGGAAAGAAAATTTTAAAATGTTGGAGCAATAACTGCAGAGTCAATAGGATTAATTAATATTTGCCAAGTATTACTTACATATTGTACTGTTATTCCAATTCTACCTGCCAAAATAATTATTCTCTTCAGTCACTCCAATAACGAAGTAGAATTTTTTTTTACACCGCATAGACTCAATTGAAGAGTTTCATTTCACAGAGCCTGAAAAGCTCGATTAAAAAAAAAAAAAACATTACTTAACTGTTATTACAGTTAAATAACAACCATTACATTTACCTATTCAACTACTAGTGTAAATATAAGTACTGTTGTTCAAATTATGCTCCATTGTTTTAAAAAACAAGAAAAAGCAGAAAACATTTGCATCAGTCTTCATAAATTTAGACAGAACATGGTTACTATAGGACAGCAGAGAGTAACATCATTAAAGACTCTTTCTGCTGAAGTTACTTTAAATTTAAAGCTTCTCAGTTAAATGTGATCATTTCTATAAACTGTAGTTTAATCTGTAGTTTAAAACTCAATTATGGTGGGAACTCAAGCAAAGTTAAAATATTACTCTGTGTCCTGAACTGATACTGATGGTTTAGTGAAGGAGGAATGTTCAGGTACTATTATATGTTCATAGTATTCAAAAAAAGATATTCCTCTCCAGCAGAAATTTTAAAACTGTTCCAGTTCGTAAAGAGAATTACCTTGAAATTATAGGAAAAATATCTTCATCTTAATTTATATTCCTGGCCAACAAATATAAGAATTAATACGCTCTGACATTCTTATTGTTCAAAAAAGACAAAAAAAAAAAAAAAAAAAAAAAAAAATGGGGGATAGACTGGATTAGGCAGTGAATATACTCATTCCTAATATTGAAATGAACAACTATCTCAAGTGCCTTTCCTGATACTGTCTTTTTTAGTCATTTTTTTCAGGTGGCTGGTTTGAGTAGAAAGATATTGGGCAATACAAGCACAATCCTAATAACTGTCAGTACACGAGATTCCTTTGATACATTTCCTATACCTGTGGTAGACATCCATGTATAATTTTGGCATCATTTTGACCTTATTTCTTCTGAAATCTATAGCATAATTCACATAAAAGCATAAACTAAATAGAGACTTTACAAATTTAGTTCATTAAAGTTAACAATTAAAACACTTTTAGCCTTATCTTTCTGCCCTTGAATCCTGCAGGAAGAATCTTTGCCAGGACTCTTTCAAGAAGAATCTCTGGCAGGCTCTTCATTATGACAGTTGTGCAAAATACATCCTTTTCATGGATTTTGTGTTTAACTCTAGTTGCACGCAGATGAGAATCTATTTATTTCTTCTTCCAGTAAAAAAGGTATAAACTAGTAGAAAACAAACAAAYAAACATACAAAAAATCCTAAGAGCAAATCTTTCCTTTCTCTTTCATGAAATGYTAAGGAAGTATGAGGAGATGGTTAATAAMTTCCGCATCCCAGTCAGCGTCTTCAGCACCAGGCAGCTCCAAAGAGACAGAAATTTGTAGAAATATAGCTCGTATGCAGTAGCTAGGCACATCTACAGGCATCTAAGAGTCCAGCACTATTTGGTTGCCTTATCTCTCTTCTGCATTTATCAAGTTATAGGTACTGAAGAGTATCTCATCTGAATTCATTGAAGATGTCACCTAAACTTTGTGAATTAGCTGAAATTTTGCAGTAACCTTCAACAGATTTCAATAAACATTTATGCTTCAACAGTAATGTAAAATTAAAAAAAAAAAAAAAAAACTGTAGCCCATCGTTACAATGGACAATTAGGAAAGGAGAGAGATTAGCTACTAAATTCTTTAAACAATCTGTGCTAGGTAGTTTGAATTACAGACTTCTTTCCCTCTTTCTTACTGCTCTGTCCTTCTCACTGGAGAAAATGAGATTCATGAAATTGGAGCTCATATTTCTTCCAGGGTCTCACCCTACAGTTTTTTCTACCAGAAATTATCTACAGAACTCTTGATTTTTTTTTTTATCATGACTAAATTTCCAAACAGATTGAGATGAATGGGAAAAACTAACAGTAAAGACTTTTTTTTTTTTTTTTTTTTTTTTTTTGTCTCTAAGCCCTCCAGGTATCACCTGAGCATCCCGTAGAACTGCTTACACACCTGTGGTGGTTGGTAGGATGCCTACAGCATCAACAATGCTCTCTCCTCTCCCCTCTTACAACATGCAGTCCTTGGCTTGTCTTTGCTGAAGCGGGAAATTTTTGGATCACAAGTCAAAGCTAAATAATATTTAACTTTCCCTTTATTTAGCAATTTTCCTCCTATTTTCTTTTCCTTCTTTTTCTGAGGAAATGATTCATTGTCTGCACAGACTGCTGAAGGATGCAATAGTCAGAAGTAGACAACTACACAATAGGGAAAGCCAAGCAGCTAAATCTTTCCAGTTGGGGAATACATACTGTAAAGAAAATTAACAAATAAAATAGTAGAGGAGATAAAATGCTATTAAATTCTTTCTTCTGGTTTTCTGTAGAAGCTCAAAGATGATTTGCAACCCTGAAGTAAAGCTTTTATCTCTTGGTGAGCATCCAAGGWAAACAATATCATTCTGAGTACAAAAACCTGGCTATTACAGTTTCAGAGATGTTTTGATTTGAATCCATAGTACTACTGAAAGAGACGGCAAAAAAAAATGCATCCAGAGAGATGATAGTGTGCAGAATATCTTAGAATTTATTGGCAAGCTAAGAAACAATGCCAAAGAGTAAACTGGTGTTCAGTTTTTTGCTTGCTGGAAAATTAGTAGTGATTATATTTCCCATTGCMATTTAAATCCTGGGAAAGATTTTTAAGTAAAGGAAACAATAAGAAAATATATACAGTAGTAAAAACTTCTTAATTAACAGAATATATTWAAAAATGTTGTGGAATTTTGAAATAAAAGAGACTGAAACCACACACTCCTTTTCAATGAAAAAAAAAAAAAAAGAATCCCTTAATATGAACATCATAGCTCATTTAGGAAGAAGAGTTTTGTTACCAACAAGAAATAAGTCCTCTATATCAACAGAAATAAACTACTCAAAAGCGTATATTTACTTTTTGTAGTTTACTCAAAGTTTACTCTCAAAACTTTCCTGTTTATATACAACTTGGATAGGGACAATATATAGAAAACTAAGCAAAAAAAACTAGACATCTAAGCATTTGTCCAGTTTTGGTCAAACACACTAACTTATTTTTGGGGGGAGCCATAAAGAAAACAATATCTGCCTGTAATAGTCAGCCTGAGCTTATGGTCTAGGAAGATAAGGAAAGACTCAGAGTAATGAAGGATTCTGACATTGTCCTTCTATCACATGGTATATTCTTGGCCTGGAGAAACCATCAGAAGTTGACGAATCAATGTTAACACTTATACTAATCCACTCATATCCTTTTAGACACTTCCAGGAAAGATTAATGATAGATAATGATTAATGAAAGATAATGATATACACATCAAATCACGTGTTACAGACAGTTGCAGTCTTTAAGAATTGGGGTGAAACATGTAAGTCCTGCATTCCCTATTGCTGAACAAATTCAGGCCCCATTCTTGCACTAAGCAGCACCTTGTACTAAACAGGTCTCCCCAGATGATAAGTTTCAGGATATTCTGTATATATTAAGAGTAAATACTTAAAAAATGTTAATAAATGAATATAAAACACATTTCATCTGTGTGCTAGTCAGTAATGTTAAAATATAGAGCACTACATAAACAGAAACTCCAAAAACATCAAATAATAGTAGTTAGGTAGCTAGTAAGTAATAATGTTACATTTATTATCATTAATTATCATTATATTATATTATCATTTATTATCATTAATACTCATAAGCATCCTAAACAGTTTCATATGTATATATGAGTTTGATGTAGTCAGGGCATATAGGTAAAAGATTTTGCGGTCTATGTGATATATCTGTACAAAGACATGGAATATTTATGTAAATGTATCTGCCTATAAGAAAGACATGCTAATGTCTTTGTGTGTAATGTCTCTGCAGTATTTACCTCCAAAAAATGAGAGTATTTCAGCCACATCAATCACTTGGGTGGTTTTGAAAGAGCCATATTTCCTTGGAAGGCGGTCTTTCAAAATGGATTGGATTCATGTCATTAGAACAGTACTGTCGTACTTATTAAGTCCATTGTGCTGGATGAAATCTAGACTGTTCTGCCAGCTTGTTTTACAATGATATCCTCACTTGCAGAGCACTGATAGAAAGTCTTAGCTACCAAATATTATATGAGGAATTTTGATAATAAAATGTATTTCTGGGCATCTTCTTTCTATCTTACAATAGAAACTAGTTCAAGTACTTCAATTTACTTTATCTGATATGTAATTGTATATCTAAAATGCTATTCTACTTATCTGGCAGATAATATTATATGGATGCAATAAAGGTTAGTATTATTTCAGTGAAATTTGAACAAGTTGAGTGCAGAGGTTGTGTTATGAATCAGTATTTAGTATATTCATTTATTCAGGAAGGAAATAAGATTAATTGATTCAAAGAAGCCAGAATGGAAAATTTGCAAAATATATGAAAATCAAGAATAATTAGGACAAGATATTCAACAAAAAGACCATTTCCTATTTGTCAGTGCAGATATCTTTCTTAATATTTTATTCTTGAGGAAACAGGAAGAATCTGACAGTACCCAAATGCTTTTATTAAATATTTGAAGTAGCTATGGTTGAACGCCAAATGTTTCCTCCTGAGCTGTGCTGTTTACTACCCTCCACAGGGAGGACCGCTGAGAAGGACCTGAATGTCAGCACTTCTGCAAAACTGTGAAAATGAGGTGTCACTCCTCAGAAGTCTCCTGTACAATCCCAATTTTTCAGGTTTTGGAAAACTGAGGCATGTCTACATCCCAGCTYATTTGGGATCCACGAGGTCTCATTTGTATTCCAGGTCATGACTGGTGCACAGAAACAAAATCAAGGCCAATTCTCCTTCTGAGAAGGGGAGCAGTAATTATCTTATTGAGACAGAAATGTTTCATTCAAGCAATTCTGGTTTATGAAACACTGCCAAACGCAATGCAGTTTTTTTGCTAGATTAAGACTGTGAGCCAAAWCCTCTCTTTTTGAGGTGACTAAACCACCAGGAGTTGAAACTCTTAGTAACTCTGGGTATCTCCTTCTGGCTCAGGATGCTCCGAGTGCCTCAGTTCTATCATTTTGGTGAAGGTATATAAAAAAAAAAGTCTTTAGCATCACCCTAGTTGGTCTAAAGATATATCAGGAAAATAAAAATGTTGTTATCCCGGCTCCCAACACCTGTGTATGTTTTGAAGGGCAGGATAACAAAGTGGCCCCTCCAGTCCACTGAGTCCACAAGCATCATCATCAAAAACTTGTCTCACCTCTGGAAACTGTCAAATTGCAAAATAACCCTGTTTTTCTTCCCCAAAAATGCTAAGTTTTCAAATCCTGTTGCTTGTCCAAGTGCTTCAGTGCCTCCAAGACGATTCTCAACAGTAAAAATATGCATGTCTAAATACTGAAGTGGATGTGCTGAGGAAATAAATCTTATTTTGTTTCATTTCATTTCATTTCATTTCATTTCATTTCATTTCATTTCTTTTTTTTTTTTTTTTTTTTTTTTTTTTTTTTTTTTTTTTTTTTTTTACTGATATTTCTAAAGGTCTAATTTAAACGGACAAATGAAATCAATACATGAATCTGGCCTAGAAAATTGGTCAAATACAAATTTCTTCCTTGAGTAAAATAGCTTCAGTTATGCCTTAACAGCATTGAATGACATCAATGTCTTCACAGGCAGGTCTGAAGGGACATCTCTGTCAGAATCACAGAATCACAGAATATTCAAGGTTGGAAGGGACCTCTAGAGATCATTTAGTCCAACCTTCCTGCTCAAGCAGGCACACCTRGAGCATGTGGCACAGGGTGGCATCCAGGCAGGTTTTGAAGACCTCCAGAGACGGAGACTCCACAAGCTCCCTGGGCAGCCTGTTCTACTGCTCTGTCACCCTCAMAGKAAAGAAGTTCTTCCTCACCTGGAGACGGAACTTCCTGTGCTCCAGCTTATGTCCATTTCCCCGTGTCCTTTCACTGGCCACCAATGAAATGAGCTTGTCCCCTTCYTCCCTGCATTCTCCCTTCCTGAAMTAATGCATGCTAATTATATCCCCTCTCAGCCTTCTCTTCTCCAGAGAAAACAGGCCCAGCTCACTCAGTCTCTCCTCATACGAGAGATGTTCTATTCCCTTGATCATCTTAGTTGCTCTTCGCTGGACGCTCTCGAGAAGCTCCAAGTCCCTCTTATACTGGGGAGCCCAGAACTGCACACAGTACTCCAGGTGCGGCCTCACCTGAGTAGAGGGGCAGAATCACCTCCCTTGACCTGCTGGCAACACTCCTCCTGATGCAGCCAGGATCCCATTGGCCTTCTTGGCCAYGAGGGCACACTGCTGACTCATGGTTAACTTAGTGTCAACCAGGACTCCCAGGTCCCTTTCCAGCAGGTCGACCCCTAATCTGTACTGATGCCTGGGGTTATTCCTCCCCAGGTGCAGGACCCTGCACTTGTCCTTATTGAACCTCATGAAGTTCCTCTCTGCCCAACTGACCAGCCTGTCCAGATCCCTCTGGATGGCAGCACAGCCTTCTGGAGTGTCGGCCACTCCACCCAGCTTGGTGTCTTCTGCAAACTTGCTCAGGGTGCACTCAGGGTGCCCTCGTCTAGGTCATTGACGAACAAGTTGAACAGCACCGGGCCCAGTACTGACCCCTGGGGGACTCCACTGGCCACAGGCCTCCAACTCAACTCGGCCCCATTTATCACCACCCTCTGAGCTCTGCCATCCAGCCAGCCCTCCATCCACCKCACYGTGCACTCGTCTAGTCCACTCTCCCGGAGCTTCCATATGAGGATATTATGGGAGACGGTGTCAAAAGCCTTGCTGAAGTCAAGGTAGACAACATCCACGGCTCTCCCCTCATCCAGCCAGCTAGTCATCCCATCATAGAAGGCTATGAGGTTCGTCAGACATGACTTCCCCTTGGTGAATCCGTGCTGACTGCTCCTCAACACCTTCTTCTCCTTCACATGCCTGGAGATTCTCTCTAGGATGAACTGCTCCATCACCTTTCCAGGGACAGAGGTGAGGCTGACTGGCCTGTAATTGCCCAGCTCCTCCCTCTTGCCCTTTTTGAAGACTGGAGTGACATTGGCTCTCTTCCAGTCCTCGGGCACCTCCCCTGCTCTCCAGGACCTCTCAAAGATGATGGAGAGAGGCTGAGCAATAACCTYGGCCAATTCCCTCAGCATTCTCGGGTGCATCCCATCTGGGCCCATAGATTTTTGAGTGGCCAGTTTGCCTAAGTGATCCCTAACCTAACCCAATCCTTCTCAACCCGCGGAAGGTCTTCCTCTAGCCCATTTATATCTCTTCCACTTGAGCCCTGCAGCTCATGGGGGGTCGCCTTAGCAGTAAAGACAGAGGCAAAGAAGGCATTTAGTAACTCTGCCTTCTCGGCATCCTCCATCACCAAGGCCCTTTCCCCATTCAGTAGTGCACTAACTAATTCCACCCGGGCTTTGGCCTTCCTCATTTCGCATCTGCATTCTCTGACGATGCGCCTGTATTCCTCCCACGTGGCCTGTCCCTTCTTCCACAAGCTGTATACTCTTTTTTTCTCACTCACTTTGCCCAGCAATTCCTTACCCATCCATACAGGTCTCCTGCCCCGCTTACTCGACTTCTTTTTTTTGGGGATACACCGATCCTGAGCTTGGAGGAAGCGGCGCTTGAATATCAGCCAGCTGTCCTGGACCCCCTTTCCTTCTAGGACCCTGACCCARGGGACTGCTCCAAGGAGCTCCCTGAAGAGGTCAAAGTTGGCTCTCTTGAAGTCCAGGGTAGCTATCCTACTTCTCACCCAGCTTCCTCCACACAGGATCATGAATTCCAACATCTCGTGGTCGCTGCAGCCCAGACTGCCCCCAATCCTCACATTTCCCACTAGACCATCTCTGTTTGTTAGTTTGTTTGCCTGTTAGGCCTAGCAGCGCCCCTCCCCTTGTTGGCTCCTCAACCACTTGTATCAAGAAGTTAACTGCAATGTTTTGCAGGAACCTCCTGGACTGTCCCTGGTTATGTGGTTTTCCCAGCAGATATCAGGGTGGTTGAAGTCCCCCAGGAAGATGAGGGCCTGTGATCGGGAGGCTTCTTGCAGCTGCCCAAAAAAGGCTTCGTCCACTTCCTTGTCCTGGTCAGGAGGCCTGTAGTAAACTCCCACCACCGTGTCGCCCCTGTTGGCTTACTCCTTTATGCTCACCCACTGGCTCTMTACTTGCATTCCATCCTCTCCTATACTGAGCTCTGTGCATTCCAGTTGCTCCCTCACATAAAGAGCAACTCCGTCACCTCGCCTTCCTGCCCTCTCCCCTCCTGAAAAGCCTGTAGACCTCCATGGCCACATTCCAGTCATGGGAACTGTCCCACCATGTCTCAGTAATTGCGATGAGATCATGGCCCTGTAGCTGCATGTGCATCTCCAGCTCCTCTTGTTTATTCCCCATGCTGCGTGCGCTTATGTAGAGGCATTTGAGCGGGGCTTCCAATGTGCCTCTCCTCCTTGTCGGGACAGCTGCAGCCTGACTGTGCGGGCTCTCAGAAGTTCTCCTATTTTGTCCTTTGGCCTCTTCAGTCCTAGAGGACCCTTCACAGGCCACGGCTCCAGATTGCTGAGGATGGTGTGACGGGCCATCAGCCACCATCTCATTTGCCACCCCACGGATACTCCCCTCCCCCCTCGAATCTAGTTTAAAGCCCTCTTGATGAGCCCAGCTACCTCCTGACCCAGAACCCTCTTCCCCCTTTGAGAAAGATGGACCCCATTGGGTGCCATCATGCCTGGTGCCATGTACGACTTCCTGTTACCAAAAAAGCCAAAGTTATAGCAATGACACCAGTCACGGAGCCACATGTTAATGGACTGTACCTTATGATTTCTTTCAAGCCATTTCTGATCTGAAAACTCTACAGCACAGCGCTACCACTGCATGAACAAGCAACCCTGGCAAAACAAGAGCTGGATCAGTGCTCAGCCCCTGGGAAGGGGATCYGTGAGAGGAGTGTGCAGGCAGGGCAGATGTGGCAGAAAGAGTGAAAGAAGAATTGCCAAAAAAAAAACAGGGAGAAAAAGATGGAAGGGAAAGAAAGAAGGGATCTCATATATAAGTCAGGAAGGATATTACTRTCATGGAAAGTAACTTCAGCTGCTTGAAGTAAAGAGGTACTTTTGAAAAAGGGAGGAATACGGCTGTCACTAGGAGGCAGCTCTGAAAGCAGGATGTTTTCAGTTTTAGGGCAGCTAAAATTACTTYCAGTCAAAACAACAAATCTCCACATCTCATCAGAAAATATTTAGCATTGTCAATGCTTCTATCATGCTGCCTTTTTTTTTTTTTTTTAGAATATTAACCTGAAATATTTCATCAGTACTTTATGGAAGGAAGGAAAATATGTTATGGAAACACTTTTGTATATGCTGGGAACTGTTATGCAAATATCTCAGGTAGTCATAGCACAGAAAACCCAGTATAGAAAGCAGGTTAAAAATTGCTTTTTACAATACTTAAAGCTCTAGGAGAGAGTGAGGGGAAGTGTGCGTCCCTGCTACACAATTTCCCTTTAAGTCTTATTAGTGTATGTTATTTAGACAAGTGCTCAAGTCTTCAGAGTAAGAGGCTGGTCTTGGATTCAAAAGGTAGCATTACATTTACAGGATTTCTACAGCCTTTTTCAGAACATTAGCCACTTCTATATTTTCCCATCATTTTTGCTTTTTTTTCCATGTTAGGCACTTTTTTTTTTCCTGAGCAAACGACATATTTGTTCATATTCAGGGTCTAGCACAGCAAAGCTGTAATCTCTGCTGCATTACACATAATACAAATCACAATTTCAGCCTTATGTTTTCTATTTACTTTTTTGCAGTATAATCACACTTGATTGAAATCCTGCTAGCAAAAATATTGACTCACATTTTTAATGACTTTATTCTATGTCACTTCCTCTTTTTCTCTCACTGCCCTAGACTGGCAGAGTCTTCATTTACATTTGTATGTACTTCATTTACATTTACATACAAACAACCATAAGAAATGCCATGCTGCTTTCATGCCTTTTGTTTTCTTTCCCTTTCTTGTCAGCAGCAGGTGCTGCTCTGACATATACAAACGTGAAGTAACTCATGCCCTCATCTCACTCTCAGAGACACAGCTCTTCTAATTTTGGATTTCCTCCCCTTCTTTTGCTGAGACCAATCGATGCTGTCTGTCATCATCCTACAGTCTCTCTTGCTAAATGGGCAGACTACCCAAGAGCTTTCAAGGCTGCAGTCAATGTTACCCTATAAATGGCCTAAGAGCTCTAACACTCCAGTTATCTAGCTTTTTCCCTTTCCATGCTTTCTTGTGATAAGATATATCATATGTACTTGTTCTTTTTTTTTCCCTCCTGGAACTTTGTTATTGATTTTTTTTTCCATTTTACTGGTTTGTGCTTCCATTTTATACTAAATTTGTTTCAACGCAGAAGCAGATTAAATGAATCAAACTATCTTTCTACTCTCAACTGGAATACATGGCCCAGTGCAGCTCATAGATTTAGGATCAGAAAAGAGGGTAAAATAAACTGAGGAAAGTTGTAGACATAAGAAAAAAAATAAATATGTCCCTCATGCAGATTTCTTTCCTTTTTCCCTCTTCTCCTTTCTTGTCTCTGCTGATATTTAAGTATCACAAGTTATAAGTTTTCCTGCAGTCCTGATGCTATAATTCAATCTCTCTTCAAGACCCAAGAAATGAAGAGAAAGAGTCATTGTTAACATCCCTGTTGTCTGGGAGAAACAGTTTGGAAATATCTGTATCCTAAATTCCTTTAGTAACTTTTTGGCTTCATGGAAAATAATCATGTTCAGTCCAGTTATTACTACTTTTCTTTCACTCTCCTTACACTTTCCTATGCCAAGTTTCAGAATTTAAACTCTAAGCTATGGAGAAGAGAATGGAACCACTTTGCTATATTGCCTCCTACTCTATATCCATCTCTCATTTCAGAGTACTTTCAGAGCTAAGCCTAAAAAAAATGAGCACAATGTATTTAATTCAAGATTCCTAACTTGTTTGCTTCCCCAGGAAAATTTTCCTGTATGTCTGACAGTTTTCTGATGGTTGTCTTACATTCTTTTAAGCAGTCTTAAAAAAAAAAGATTGTCTCTTGACCTGCCCAATTGGTCTGCAGAMTACCACAGTTTATACTCTTCTGGACTTGTAGCATTGTTAGTCAATTACTTGATTTCATAAAATTGCAAAAACCATTAAAAATGTAGCATAATAGGAAAACAAAAACAAAAACGAACCTTCAACAAACTGCTGAAGGAAAACAACGTGCTTTTCACTGTCATAGAGGAAAGCCATTCTGTGGAAACCTTCMATTATAGATAACTTGTTTGAAATATAGTTGCCCTGAAGTGGAAATTCACTAACATTTATTTACATCATTTCTAGAAGTTCATTTAAAATTTAAATCTTAGACATACTATATTTTCTAAGAGTGGAGATTACAACAGTCAGTGCAGAGAATGAAGACTACTTATATTTGCTGGAATTTTCTGATTGATGTATTTGTATTAAGGAAAAAATGGAGTAAGAATTTATTATTTTGAATTGATGCCTAATTCTCAGATGGAAATTAGATTTTTATTATTGCGTGCATGCTCTTCATAATAAATTGGGTTGCAGACAAAACATTAARTAAAGGCTCTGGAAGACCTAAATAATTATAATTTCTCTATTCAAAGTATCATTTCCATTTCTAGGTAAAGATTTTAAAAATTAATTGCATTAATCATGGCCTTTTTGAAGTGAATTTCCTTTGTTTGACTTCACTAGAATCAGGATTTTCCCTTTATTTAGTAGGCAAATTTAAAGAAATGTATCCCATATATTAAAAACTTCATCTGCATGAAGTACGGAGCAAATAAGTATGCAGCTATATTCATATTGTATTGATTCATTTTTAAAGAGAATGCAAAATCCCTCAGCTCTGTACAACTTTTAATTTTTGGCTGTATTCTTAGGGACCATATATTCTGAGTGTGATGGACTCCTGGTGAAGAAAAATTACCTAGAAGTCAGGGTAATACTTGGCAAATATAATTGTCATGAATGCATCAACTATGTTACTAAATTTAATATTAGCAACTCAACTTCTCAAGTCTTATCCTTAATAGACTAATGATTAGGCAATATCCTCTTCAATTAAATTTCATTTATAACATCGTGACCAGAGGTTACAGAAATAGGAGACTAATATTTATCTCCTAATTTGTATCAAAAAATGCTTGCGGATTTTCAACAACGAAGCACGCTGAGATTCCACACTGATTATGGTAGGTGTTACAGGCTGCTCAGCCATTCTGGAAATCAGSAGTTTAAAGGAGATGTATACCATATTTTTGGGAAATCTATGTTAGATAAAATGGAGAAAAGATGGTACCCTTCCTTTTTCATGCTAATAAAAGTCCTAAAAAATGGAAAGATCTCGACTCTCCTAAAATAACATTTTGTCTAATTTTTTTTTCATAGTCATTTTCTTCTATCCAGACACTTTTTTTTTTTTTTTTTTTTTTTTTTTTTTTTTTTTTGGGGGGGGGGGGGGGGGGGGGGGGGGGGGAAAAGGGTAGACATTACAAAATATTTTACCCAAAAATCTTATCTGTGCATATAGACTTTGTTTTTTCTTTTTAATCATTCATCATCCAAATACCCACATACTTGTAATACTTTAAAGCCTGCATAATTGTRTGCAAACACAATTAAATTTCCACTGACAATCATATCTTAAATAAGGCATTTTTTAAGTTTCTGCACAGCATGCATTTGATATTTTTACACTAGACTCAAAACAAGACATACCAAAGCTTAAAATTAGGAAAAAACACACTCCTCACACACTGTTGAAAACAAAACACATTTTTACTTAGAAAATAAATATTGGCCATTGGAAAAATGTAAAAGGAATAATCTCATTAAAAGTCAGATCCTGAATGGGCTTGAATAATGAAAGTCAGTATTAATCTTCTATAAACTTGCAACAGAATAAAATTATCTCCAGAAAAGTAAATAAAGAAGATGGATTTTTAATTTTAAATATGAAAAGAAAGAAGATGTGACATTCAAAGGGTGATTTTATTTTATACTAACTGTGAGAGTACAATATTATTTGGTGAGAAAGAGTTTACTATGTTTAATTCTTGAGAAACTGGAGAGAAGAAATATATGATAAATTTTGAAAAACTGACTACTCTTTCAGAAGTTTGAAATATGTGATCAAATTATATGAAAAAATATTACATATGCAAGATTATAATTCTCCTTAACAGATATACATTGCTACTTACTATGAAAAATATGAGCGTATACATAGAACCTGACCTTCGAAAAAATCGTGTGGCTGATAAAGTCATCTACTTAATTCTTTTAAAAGCAATAAGATAGAAGGAAAAAAAATGTTTCAAGCAAAATAATTGAAAAAATATTAATTGAAGTTTCTCTACTTGTAAAAAATAATCAAGTTAAACCATGGCATTTGTTTTAAATTCACAGATTTCGCTATATATTCAAGCTAGATTCCTGCACAAGCTCAGTAACAATCTTCAGCTAATATATCTGAAACTTTCATGCATGTAAACAGCATTCATTGAAGGAAATTAATGTGAAACACTACTTTTCATGACATTGAAATTTGGTCATGCCTTTAAAAACTGTGATCAGAAACATTGCTGAGTTCAACATCATTGAAACTAAATAAGATTAAAAGCAACTCTTCAAATTGTTATCATGACAAAGTCTTTTGAATTAATTTCTTTATCTCTACGTTCTCTCTCTCAAAAAAAAAAAGAAAAAAACCACCTCAAGAATAGAAAATTTGAGCTTCTAATAGAAAATTTGAGCTTCTAATAGAGCATAGAACATAAATGTAAATCTCTCAGGTAGGCCTGGCAAGTTCTGAGAATAGGAACAATAGCGGTGGAATAATCTCTGTTTAAGATTGTCCTTTTGCATCTTGAAATCTGAATTCAGTAATTCACGAGTATTGTCCGTATGTAACATACAGTAAATTCAATTCCAGAAAGTAGGAATTTACTTCTCTACTTTTTATCAGAGCTCTGCAAATATCAGGGTAAACAAGAGATATTTGATTTAGAAGGCTTCTTTTCTTTAGCTTGTTTCTTAAACATAAACCCAGAAAACCTTAAGATGAATTATTCTACTACAAAATCATGATAAGAAACTAGAGCTATATATTTAGTTACATTTGTTTTCCAGCTTTGTTCCAAAAAAATGCAAAGAATTCTATTTTTATAAGAATGAACCAACATGAGCGTAAAGTGCTTCTTATGAGTTCCTGAGTTATAAACTATAACTCAGTTCCTGAGTTCCTGAACTATAAAAAAAATCTATTACATATGTAAACACCTATTGATTTCTTTTTATCATTCCCTATGAATGTTCTGAAAAGGTAGAACAATGCACCTATCAAAGTCAAAATTTGCAAGGAATGACACTTAAATTCTGTAGAGATAGCCTTCGTGGAGTGTAGAAAGCATTGAAATCCTCCACAAGTGAACTATGAATAAGAATGCTTATTTTATTTATGGATGGCTTATCTTTCTTTAAAACTGAGTGGATGAGAAGGATCCCTCTGGAAGAAGATTGTAGCTCTCCTGCRCACAGGAGCAACTGAGCAAGCCTGCGGGGGATGCTGCCAAGGACTGCTGTGTGGAGCAGAAAATCAGAGAGAGAGTATTGCAGTAAGGTCATGGAATTTGTAGCTTCAGCAAAGACTACAAGGATGAACAGTGCCCAGCCTTAGAGGTGACATAGAGTAAATGTTAACTAACATTAAATATAGCATAGTAAGAGTAGATTTAGAGTTCAACTGCTGCAGAAGCTCTAGATGCTTCGAAAGCTTTTGCTTTGGCATTGCTTAACTGTGGTCCTGYTTTAGGTGCTATCTCCTGACAGAGTGGTCACCCACTCTGGCACAGCTTCGAAGATGCAACCAGAGTACAGTAAGGGTCTTTTCTTTTCCCTTCTTCTTGAAGAAGTGATGGAACAGCTCATCCTGACTACTGTCTCCAGACACGTGAAGGAGAAGAAGGTGCTCAGGAGTAGCCAGCATGGATTCACCAAGGAGAAATCATGCTTGACTAACCTGATCGCCTTCTATGAAGGAGTGACTAGCTGGATAGGTGAGGGCAGAGCGGTGGATGTCATCTATCTGGACTTCAGCAAGGCTTTTGACACTGTCCCTCACAGCATYCTCCTGGGCAAGCTCCGAAGGTGTGGGATAGATGAGTGGATGGGGAGGTGGATTAGGAATTGGCTCAATGGCAGGGTGCAGAGAGTGGTAGTCAGTGGCACGGAGTCCAGTTGGAGACCTGTACTTAGTGGTGYCCCCCAGGCGTCGGTCCTCAGTCTGGTCCTGTTCGACTTATTCATTAATGACCTGAATGAAGGGATGGAGTGCTCCCTMAGCAAGTTTGCTGATGTTACCAAACTGGGAGGAGTAGCTGATAGCCCTGAGGGCTGTGCTGCCATCCAGAGGGACCTGGACAGACTGGACAACTGGGCAGTGAGAAATCCCATGAATTTCAACAAGGGCAAGTGCAGGGTCCTGCACTTGGGGAGGAAGAACCCCGGACACCAGTTCAGGGACTGATCTGCTGGAGAGCAGCCCCGCAGAGAGGGACCTAGGTGTCATGGTGGATGACAAGATGACCATGAGGCAGCAGTGTGCCCTGGTGGCCAAGAAGGCCAACGGGATCCTGGGGTGCATTAAGAAGAGYGTCTCCAGCAGGTCGAGGGAGGTGATCGTCCCCCTCTCCTCAGCCCTGGTAAGGCCACATCTGGAGTACTGTGTCCAGCTCCGGGCTCCCCGTTACAAGAGGGATGTAGAGCTGCTGGAGAGAGTCCAGCGCAGGGCTCCGAGGATGATCAGGGGCCTGGAACATCTGCCCTATGAGCAAAGGCTGAGAGAGCTGGGCCTGTTCAGCCTGGAGAAGAGAAGGCTGAGGGGGCACCTGATCAGTGTGTATACCTCAAATACCTCAAGGGAGGCRGTGAGGAGAAGGGGGCCGGCCTCTTTTCAGTGGTGGCCAGCAATAGGACTAGAGGAAACGGCCATAAACTGAGGMACCAAAAGTTCCACAGGAACTTAAGGAAACACTTTTTACTGTTAGGGTGACAGAGTCCTGGAACAGGCTGCCCAGGGAGGTTGTGGAGTTTCCTTCTTTGGAGATCTTTAAAACTCTGTTGGAAGCAGCCCTGTGCAACATGCTCTAGGTTGTGACAGATACGTTCCTTTCCCAGCTCATCCTGGCCTGTACCTTACATGCAGCCCTGTTTTGTTGCTGACCACCAGCGACCGATCTAATTCTGGCAGGCACCATCGTCCCGATTTCTGTTCTCACTGAGACTTAACAAAAACAGTCCTCAAGGCTGCGTCGTAAACAGGGAGATAAGGCCGAC
>NW_020455593.1:164383-198228 GCF_003342845.1 Nothoprocta perdicaria
TCTTTTTAAATTTACTTTGTAACATAAGCAACCTCAGTCATAAACCGTTGACCAGGTCTGGGACTAAGATTGGATTCAGCCATACCCAGACTCCTCTCAGAAGGTGCCTGGAAAGCAAGGGAGTCCAATCTGAACCTCGTGACCCAACGGGAGGGTATCCCAAGATAATCCTGTATTATCTTGTGCCTCCATGTAGTAAATAATAGAGCGATCTTGCCATAGAATCTCGTGAAATCATTATTATACTAATAAATCATACTGTTAGTTCTTTATTTGAGTGAAGTGCATTTTGTCACTCGCCCCTGCCACCACTCGTTCCGTGACATAGGTGACCCTGCGTGAGCAGGGGTGTTGGACTGCATGACCTCTGAGGTCCCTTCCAACCTTAAGCATTCTATGATTCTATGATTTTTTTTTTGAAGAAGCTCTCTAGAAGCAATCTACATGAGACCACCTCAGATGTTTGGCTGTCCAAACATTCCAATCCTATTAACACTGGCAGCTGTTACTGGTGTCATATACAGGCAGACAGACGAACTTTTGAATGAAGAAAATGTTGATCTGCAGCACACTTTAATGGGAAAATCAATAAACTTCACCAAGTCTGCATATTTCATATTTATAACTTGTTATAAATATCTTTATTGCATTTGCATTTCTGTAAAGTCAAGGACATAATTTCATCTATGTATAAGTCCAACATCCAGAAGTAAGGAGACATGAGGGGAAACTTTTTAAACATCACAAGAAAAACCATGCATACACAGAAACCATATAATGGGATATAGTATTCCATGCATCATAGGAGAGTACTATTTCCTTCTCATTTTTTATTAGTTATAGTAATAATATTTATCACCAGGAAGTACTATGAAAGACAACAAAATAATTAATAATAAAAATGTGAGTTCTAAGTTGTCTCTATTAGTATAGCCTGACTAAAATTAGGTAGAAGGAAAATATCTAATATTTCTGTAGGTATTGAGCAGGCTTCCTTCAGAATAACTACAAGCAGGTCTTACAGGCTATGCCTATCCAGACTGCCAATCAGTGCAAATCTGACCAAAAAAGGTGAGAATATGGGAATCTAAGCAATGTATTGTCAAGGTTAGTGAGGGTGACTTTGTTTTCTGCAACCCTTCATTAGTGATGCAAATCTAAACTGAGTGTACATGTTGGCTGCATAAGGTAGAAAGTGAAAATGGCCACTGGGAAAATGCAGTTAGATATTACAGTTATTATTGCAGTTAGTGCACCGTTTTCTCTCCCTTTTGTTTTCTCCACCACAAAAAAAAAAAAAAAAAAAAAAAAGTCCCTTCCCAGACATTGAGCATGTATCGGCTCTCAAGTCACTTCCTTTGCCTGTGAGAACTATACTGCTACTAGTGTCTAAATTTGTGGTTCCAAACTTGCCTCTGACATAGTAACAGAATGTACATGACTCATCATATTACACAGAGAAAATGTAAATGCTAGCACTTTAGAACAGGGAGAAAAGAAAAAAAAAAAAGAGTTTTCTTCCCCAGTCCTGATTACTTCAGGTGTCTTAGGCAGGGCAGTATAGCTATGGCTGCTGTCACTGCATTTTGATTCTAATGGATCCACATGCACAAGATTTCACCTGGAGGGTGAATTTATTCTTTTAATCTGTCTTGTGAGCTTTTTTATCACAGTATTTTTTGCTTATTTGTATATATCCATTTTATATGGCATCATCCAGTTTTGTCCCAAGCAAGGATCCCATTATTCATATCCCCAAAAATATTAAAATGCAAAGAAAGCACTTTAACCTTTTGATAAAAATAAAGGAGAAAACTGCATTGTTATCTACCATTAATACCAGGTTAATGCCTTCCATTTCTTCATCTCAACACATGTAGGAATCCAAAAATGAAGGGATAGCTTATGCCGTATCTATCTTTTAATTTTAATCTGTTAAATAACAATTAGGTTCTGTGATTTAGGTGCTAATAGTTTATTTGCAAAGTATAAGCTTGAAGTTAACAAAACTAAATATAGAAAATGGATTCCTCTTCATAAACCCCAAATCCACTATAACAATCCAATGTTGTTGTGGTGAACAATCCAATTCACCAGAATTGTAGCTGTCTGTAGATAGAATATACAGTAGAATATACAGAATATATGGGGKTTTTTTTAGAAAAAAATAAAATTGACCATAGTAATCTTTAACAATTTCATATTATCTTATTGAAATGAAATAAAGAAGAATAATACTTCATTAAAAGAACTATCACAAAAGTCCTCAAAAGTTCCCTTTCTTCAAATGAATAATAATAATAATAATACAACTAAACAAAGAATTCACAAGAGCAGAAATAGGGAAATAGAGTTTATATCAAAAAATAAGCAAACATCATTTAGTAAGAATAAAAATGCGTATTGTAGCATCAGTGAAAAGCACTGCCAAAATAGAAAATGCAGAAATGTTAAGACAGTACAGATATATAAAATTTTAAAAAGAGACAGAAATAGAATCTTGACAAATAAGGAGATCATAACAAGCTAATAATTCTGTCCATGATAACATTTAAGAGACAGACTACATTAGATATTCTCTCGTTGATTATGATTCTTCCTGAATTATACTTCCTGAAACTTCCTGATCTATTGTTCAACAGCTTTCTTGTCAATCTCTTTTAGTCATGAATTTTTCTAAGAAACAGAAAAATATTTATGTATGTGTTAATCTTTAATCATATGGGAATAGTCCAAGACAGAGTTATTGTTCTTCCTCTATTCTTAGTATTCAAATTCTTTGAAGTCTTTTGCTGATGACATCATCTTCTGTTCACAAGTATTTCTGTGCAATGCAAATAACAGAATATGCAAATATACTGCAAATAGGTCAGAGCATTTTCTTTATCTCTTTTCTAATTCCCATGTCTCTTAATAATATTGTTCACAACCAAGAAGACCATGGTCCCATGAAAAAAGAGTATCTATTTGTTAAGCACTATCTCCAAGGTCAGATTCTTATCTATTTCTTTCTTCTCAGGATTATCTCTTTCCCCAGGTGTGTGGAACCTGAATCTCAAGGACTGATTAAAGACTAGGAGGTCACATTATCCACTTTACATGATCTCTTTTCATGGTATTTTTCTATAACACTAACATTTTGATGTCAAAAGTCTTGGCATGGTTATTTGAACCCAGAAAACCTACCACATTCTGCATAGCAAACCAAAGGTAGAGATTTCCAAGTTCAGAATATTTTGWTTCTGGTAATACTTCTACACTGTCGTTGTTGTTGTTGTTGTTATTTATTTATTTAAGAATGCAAAATATTTCAACATTTCATTTTGGTTTAGTTTCCCAAAAGACTCAAACAGGATTATAAATGGAAATTAAGCATTAGTATAGCTCCTTTGCTGTTTCTCTTTGAATTGTAATGCATTGCTGATGCTACTCACTAATTTGTATTACCTTTACATTCTAATCATCATTAGAAATTGTATTGGACCCACAGACTTTCATCCTCCTCTCCTTTTAAAATTTCGTAACAATTTTTCCTTTTCACTAAATAGAACATGTATCTGTTTTATCTCAAGATCACGTAGAATGTGAAAAAAAATATAATCACAAACATCAAATGTAAAATGCTGATCTTTCCTTCCTTTCATGCATTTATTACGGACATATTTTTAATTGATTATGCTCAACAGTTACTTAGACACCATCACACAGTTGTGAGTTTCCTACTTAATGGTGCATTGAAAATCTCTGCCCAGAGCTCCTAGACTCAGTGTAATATTTCCCAATGCTAAATCATCACTACAGTGTATTCTTGTAAGTTCATTAAAGAGTTTCATGGTAAAACAGATAGATAAAACATTTTGGCAGAAAATCATATATTTATCTTGAAGAGGAACAGAATAATATGTACATATTCCCACAAATCAATGAAAAATAGTTACTAGAGGACTACCAGCTATTTGCAATTGTGAAGAATAGATTAGAGTCGTTTCGAGGAAACTTCAGAGAAAAAAAAAAAATATGAGTTGTCTTAATAACTAGTTGTCAAATGTATTTTTGAATGCAAAAAGAACATACAGTCCAAAAATACACCTGAAATTGTATAACTATTTTAATTTTTCCTTCCAGTCAATAACAGTTATTTTTTCTGCTTTTCAGCAACAATGGCATATCATTCCATGGTCAAACAAATACCACAAGGAGGGTGACAAAGTGATTATCCTCTACCACTCTTCCTCTTCTCTCAGAGGAACTTGAGAATTTACTGGTATGAACCATGATAGCACCTTTAATTTTTCCTGAGGGGATCTCTGAACCAAAGGGCTATGAAAATTGGCAGGTCCAATAGTCATGAATATCATGCAACCCTGTACCTAAATGTGTATGTTTATAGGTGCAAAACACCACTACCTCAAGCCTGGAATATCTCTTTTTTTTTTATACATAGCATATTTTCACAAAATTAGTCTCTGATTTCTACATGCTGATCTACAAGAGAAACCAAAAATATACCTTCCAAAAAATTTCATTGAATAAAAAATACCAAGGATTAAGAATCTAATTACATACCACATCACAATTGTTTACAAATCACCAGCAGTCTACCCTTCCACTGAAGTGTGAAAAAAGTTATATTTAGATATATCTGACATATCAGATATATCTTTTATTTACTGAGAAAAATAACTTTTCTGTTATTTTTTTTTTCTGTTTTCCCCAGATATAACAATTTGTCTAAAAAAATGCATTGGCATACTTTACTATACTTTGCTTGTTTATATCTCTATGTCTGCTCATAGCTGCCACAACATTTCCACTACAATTTTACCCCATTCAGTGAATTGAATATAAAACCAGAAAACACATTGCTAATTGTACCTATTTTCTAGCTTAATTATGGCCAATTGACAGTGATGAAACTTTTCAGTCACATGTCTTATCAATAGAATTGGTACTGTTCTCTTGACATTTATTTCTACATTCTCAGGAAAAAGCATTATAAACAGAATATTTTGCAATATAGTTAGATATTTTTAAGCAAACCTCTCCATATGCATAACATTCATATGATTTCTAAAGCTAAATTTTTAGAATGAACTTAGTTCAATTGTCATTTTGATTTTTTTTTWAATTATTTCAGAGAACCTTTTGCATACACTACCTACAATCAGTTCTTCTATTTTTAAAATTAGCATAGATACAAACTTTAGCTGGAAGAAAGGAGGATAAAAAAATTTTGCTGTCCTAGTGATGAAAAAAACATCTCTAACAACAGTTTCTACTCCAAAGTTAGATGCGTCTATTTATTTTCAGTTGTGAATCCACAAGTGCAAATAATATTCTCCAGCAAGATATGTAAATAATAGTAACAAGATCTGAGTAACTTCAGTGATTTTTCATCTCCTCAGTACTTAAACTAAAACAAAAATTCATAAGGCAATTTGGCATCCAATTTGGAGCTACATGATTAACTTTTAAACATAAATGAATAAGAAGTAATGCTCCTGGAGGTAGGAAGACGAACTCTGCACAGAGTTGGATCAGGTTAGGGAGCACCGAAGTGCTGAGAGAGCTGGCTCATGTCACTGTGAGACCATTCTCGAATATTTTTTGAACAGTTGTGGCAATTGAGAGAGGTTTCAGAGGCCTGTAAGAGAGCAAATGTCACCCCTATCCTCAAGATGGAGAAGGAGGGGAATCCAGGGAAATACAGGATGCTCAGTTATTTGCATCCCTGGGCCTGGGAAGGTGATAGAACAACTTACCCTGGATACTACTTCTAGACATGTAAAGGTGACTAGATGCAGTCATCATGGATTTACAGACGGGGATTCACGCTTAAGCAGGCTGATGGTCTTCTGAGATGATTGGCATGAGCAATGAGGGAGACTAGTGCATGTTTATTTTGTCTTAATAAGGCTTTTGACATTTGCTCCCACAACATCCTCACAGACAAGTTGGTAAACTGTGGGCTACATAAGCAAAGAGTGAGCTGGACTGAGAAGAGACTGAACTGCTTGGCTAGGAGAATCACAGAAATCTGACTGAACTTTTACTCTTTTTCTGTGTTTAAAGACTGGAAGAGGTTGCCCAGAGAGGTTTTCAAAGCTTTTTGGAGATACTCAGTTACCAACTGGACATAGCCCTGAGCAACCTGCTCTAGGCAGCACTGCTCCAGTGTGTGATTGAACAAGGAAATCTCCAGAAGTCACTTCCAGTCTCAGCAGTTCCCTTGTTGTCATATTTAAGTGGACTTTGAATATTGAAACAAATGGCTGCATAATTACTTGATCATCATAGAGATCTGCAAGAGGAATTATTATTATTGTTATGCATTATTCATTAAATTTACCCTAGAAATATGGTCTCAGGAATTTTTTCTGTCTTTAATTTTGAAAACTGATACTTAATATACCTTTTTTTTCCTGCTGTTATGCAATGATGCTACAACCTGTAATGATATATTTTATTTATCTAATTTCACTCATTATCTATCTTCTGGGAAGTACTGCAAACCCCGAGAAACAATAATCTGCATATTAGTTAGAGGTTAAAGGKCTTCTTCCAATTTTCCACCTACTAAACTGATATCTTAAACACTTTTCCGTGTTCTTTTTATTAAAATGAAAGGTTAATGGTATGTAGATCAAATAAAAAATAGTTTGAGGTCACAAATTACTACAGAAACCTACTTAAATCAAGTAAATAAACTATCCAAATAAGATAGATAAATCAAATATAAACTATCCATGATCTTCCCATGTCAACCTTACAAATATTATTTTCTTTCAGTGATTTTGAAGAGTTTCTCAGAAGAGGCTGAGCCCAAGCATATCTTCTAATTCTTGTTTCCCAACAGAAATCAAAAAGCTATGGACATAGAAGTTGAATAATACTACTAGGTTCTGAGCTAGGTATATATATGTATATATGGGACCTGTATCCAGTGGACCCATGTTTAGTGCCGCCATATTCTGAGATTTCATTTGAGATTTGGATTATTTCAGTGCACATTATTTAATGGCAGAATTATGTAGCACCGGAATGATTCAACAGAGTGGAAAAACTAGACCTAAACTGACAGTCACTCATTCATCAACACATGAATAAGTGTGGACTACTATTGCATCAGGTAAAGCTAGCTCCTTTTGATTAAAGAAAGTCTTTGAAGCTCAATTCTTTTATGCAGAACACAGTACATATTAGGGCAAACAAACTGACAGTTGGTTTTCTATCACCTGTTTGCTTACTGGGGCCAGTATACACCAGCCCATCAATGGAAAGACACTTTAAAAAATGTGAAAGCTAGGGATTGCTGATGTAGCTAGGAAATGCTGTCTTCAGTGAAATCTTTCCTATTCACCTTTCAAGGAAGTGTTCCTGAGCAGTGCTGACCCACTAAAAGCCTTATTCAGCTCTTAAGGCTGTACCAGCTTACAGGAACCACAATTTTATTGCAAACACAGGCAGGGTTATAAATTGTACAACCCTACTTTGTAGTCATTAAAACACTGTGCTGCTACTTTGTCAAATGATAAGATATTTCCATTTTGCACAGAAGATATTACAAGTTGAAAACTGAGTATTATATTCTCTACATGATCTTTGAAAGGTCAACTATAAATTAATTATTAAAGTCTGAAGGACAAAGCGATATTTTGTACTGAGCCTTTTTAGTTTACTTTAATGGAAACTTCTTTTTGCAGTACTGCACATTGGTAAAGTATTCATTAAGTAGCAGGAAAAAGTGGATGCCAACCATGATTTTGCTACATATTTAAACACTTAATTGCTGTGTGCATTTATTGCAATGGAGATTTTCAGATGTCCACTCCGTGCATATATTTAAAGACATACAAATATCCACTCTGTATATATTTAAAGAACATTACAATTATAAATCACTTGTTCTAACCTCTGACACATATTTGTATATCTCTTTCTCAGAGTCTTGGAAGAAAGGGAGGTGAATTAGAAACTGACTTTTCAAATCAGTAGTAGCTCATAAACACTCAACTCTTTTTATCACTAATGAAATGCCAGTCCTGCTTCTTCTGCCAGGAAAGCTGCTGTAAGAATATATAAAGACAGCAGGGAGTCAATATTTTGTCAGTTAGGCTCATGCCATTATTGCAGCAAGAACTGAATATTAAAAAACAACTACATCTTATTTACAAAACAGTTGTTCCCTGCCGAAATTTTAAGACGTTGGCTTAATTTTGCAGAAAAAGTCATTTTCTATTAATGTTTCATAATGCAATAACAAACATTCTCCAATGGAAAATGCAACATTCACTTTAGGAAAAAAATATACAATTACGCTATTGGTGGCATAGCAATGAATATAGGGCAGCTTTTAAGAAGTCAACCATGAATTAATTTTTAAATTTACATAATAGACGTCCAACTGCTTGAGTGTGCTTTGAATTTGAAAAAATAATTTCCGTTAAAATTATTCACTAAGCTTTTAAGATTTAGGTGATTCATCTATTTCTTCCTATACTGTAACTAAATGTTGGTAGCATTCTGGTGGCTATGAAATTAACATTTTTTCTTTGCATACAAACATTCATTCCAGTTTTGACTCAATATTTTCCCATTATTCCTTCATTTGTTGTTCTTTTGTTCTCCTATTAACTATATATTAGTTGATGTCAATACTACATGCAGATGTTTATATCAGGTGAAGATCAATACACTAACAAATAAAATGGAAGTAAGGAAGGTTAAAGCAATCCAGAAGGGATTTAAAACTGAGAAGAATATCTTTCACTGAAAATTCCTAGTAAGGAAATACAATGTCAGAAAAGGGAAAATTAAATATATAATGGCATATATTTCATTAAATCTTTTCCTTCTCCATGAAGGTGGCATATGGTAGGATGACATCACTGCAACCCTGCATCCCATAAGTGTATGCCCAGTGCATTGTTAAATTTCCTTCTGAGAATACTAGGTACCTAGAATAAAGGTCTCATGGCACTTAGCCACAATTCTAAAGATCAAATTCAAACAGCTAAAATGTTGAAAATCAGAAATTCTGAATATGACTACAGTACAAGAACACATACAGAAGTCTGTACCTGATATGTATTGGGTTAGCTAGAAACAGCAAAATAATGAGGTGTGCTCAGTCTTTTAGGACTTAAGCGCAAATTACATTATGTTATCATCCTGTCCTTTTTATGGACTTTTTTCTTGTTCTTGCTATAATACTCTGAAAATTGAGAGACATTGGACAGTGCAGCTGAATTTAAAACTACAGGATTACGGTATTTTTTTCTTTGTTTTTTATTGTAAAGGTGAATAAGCACAGTATACCTATATAAGAAAATGTATGGCCTCTGAGTTTAAAACTGGAAAAAGAAACAAATGAAAGATATTTACATTGTGAAGCATTAAAATATGTTTTAAAATGATATAAAMTTTCATGTGGGAGGAGAATCCTTCAAGATTAACCAGAACCAAATTAAAACAAATTATTCTATATTGAAATTGTTCTGTATTCAACCTGTTTTTATAATTCTAATAGGCCAGTTTAGGATTTTTGACTGCTCAAGAGTGCAAATCCAAAAGTTTTATAGATTACTGTGCATCAATTTTGCAACTAAAACTTCTAACTGCTGCAAATCTCAAAAGTTTTTGTTTGTTTGTTTGTTTCAGGTATGCAGAAGAAAAAGGAGTGGCTACAAAAGGATATAAAGAAAGAGGCTAGACAGAAAGACTGGTAATATCCAGCTTCTAAATCCCTGAAATATTGCCCTTGGATAATTCTAGACAATTACAGGAACATTAGAATGATAATTGCAAAGAATATGCACCACATTAACACTGACTATAAAATAAATACCTATTTGCAATTGCATACACAGCAGTACAGCCAAGTATATTCCTTTTTCCAAGAGAAGATACATCTAAACAATTGTCACTGGATTTTTGCTTATGCATGTCTTAATCTTGATATTTTATTGTGTCAAACAGTGATCAGATCAAAAAATGGAGCTGTCAGAGGACACTCAATTTGATTATATACAAGATTAACAGCAGCAGCCAGGCATGTCTTAAAAACAGTTCAGTAGAAGACTATATGTAAATTAAATCTGCAGCTAAATGTTTTGCCTGATGAATACTTTAAGGAGTTTTGGGTTTTTTTTTTCTTTAATAAAGTTATTTTTTTCCTCATTGCCATAGTCCTACATAGAAATTCAGGGCTACCCCCATATTCCAGTGTTTAGATAATAAGAATACAAAATTTATGAATCAATTAGTCATAGGATCTGGATGTGAATATTACATAAAATATCATTTTCTCTGATCTTAACAGCAGGACTTACTTTAGACTATATTAACAAATAATTGTATTTAATAGAAATTCCCTATCCCTATTATCTAGTTTTCAAATTGATATGTTTCAGATATGCATATGTATGACCAAATTCCAAGCAGTATGAATTTTCTGAAGGTTTGCATTTAAATCCAAAAACGAACACCAAATGCGCCAAGCCTCTCCAGCGCACCACATTCCAGCAAAAGTTATTTTCATCCAGAGTTTAAATCTTCACTCACACCAAAAAACAAATAAACAAACAAAACAACAACAACAAAAACTCTTAAATTCTTAAAGCCTGTCCCTGCTCCCGAGTTTCTGATGCTAGAAAACTTCTCTCTCTGAGAAGGGCTACATGTAATAGGAGAATTGAGAAAATACATATTTATGTATGCTTGTACCCCAGAATGGACCATCTTGACAGTCTCATGTTTTATTAAAAGTACAGTAACAATATTCATTTTCTAAGCCTGTAGGTTCTGGAGTTGAACATGAGGAAATGAGATGCCAAAGACAAGATTTGGTAATAGCTTACATTTCTGTCTTTTGGAAAGAAATATCTTAGGAAGTCTTTTGCCAATATTTTAGGTTTACTAATAATCATTTTCAAGTTTTTATTTCCAGATTTCCTTTTCAGATTTTCATCAGAGGGGTTGATTTTGCTGATGAATGAGATGATCTACCAGCATAAACTAGCTGCAAGACATGTTCAAGAAAAGGCCTGGTCATCAAATTCTGAATAAGAAATTTCATGTACACTTAAAGATGACTTACCTGCATATCTAGGGTTTCCCTGTCATGGAAATACTTTTCAATGCTGTGCATTCAGCACTACCTGTTCCTATATGTTGGATTTCTCAACCATGTAAAAGGGAACACATGTAGATTATGACTATGAAAAAGAACACAGAAGGGAAAATGAAGTGTTTCTGTATGTAAACTCTAGTAGACTTAGTGTGTGAGGTGGCATGATGTAGAGCTAGTCCAAGAGCAGAAGATTCATATTTTCAGGTGAAATTAAAAAAAAAAAATCTGTAGTTTTAGCCACTCTGTAATATTCATATTATAAGCAAACATAAGCACATAYGTATAGATGTTAAGATTTAAATCTCTTGCTATCATCATTTTAGTCATTAGATGAATACCAATATATCCCACATACTTTCTTTTCTTATCTTTCCTTTTCATACACATCTTTCAAATGCATGTGAAAATTTGCTCTATCCACTAGAACAACAACCCATAATAATATAACTCTTACTATAAAACTCCTAGTATGGTAAATACTCACATTCAAATTCGCTAGCCAACAACAGTAAGCAACGTGAACAAACTATTTTTTTTAATTTCACAAAATGCACATTTATAATATAGTATATATAAGTGTGTGTACATGGAAAGGCAGTTTCTGATGATGTGAATTTCAATAAATCATAAGCTACTTRAGATAATTATAGCAATTTAGGGACCATCACATGACAAATGTAGTATGTTTAAATACGATTCGTCTAAAAGATTCAATGTCTTGATTTTACTTTCCATTTTCCCTAGCAACACATAATTTTAGAAAATACCATTTGTGAGATAGAAGTGTACAATGGGATGAATCTATGAAGTATATTCTTTCCAAATCTGTATTGCATCTCTATTTCGTAGCTCTGTTTTACAAATCTCTGTTAAGATAGTAATATCTGATATACTAGAACCTTCTAACATGATCTGTGCTGGTTAAAGAACATAATTAGGCACGGTTCTGCCCAGCAGTCAATGCTACGCCTGCTTTTGTTGAAAACTCAGGAATAAAATGAAGGCAAAAAGTGGCAAAAAAGTGGTATATAGCCCTTTCTGTTCTTTGACAGAGTTCAGGATGGCATCAAGCCAAAACCTGGCAACATGTTAGTGTTAAATGGTCTGCATGACAGTGCACAATCCCAAGTTCTGTTCCTATTTCATATTCTTGATTAGATGTAGACTCTGAAGAGAGGTTGAAGGAGTTGACACGTGGATCAAACAGAAAAAGACGATCATAGCTAGCTTCCTATCATGGAAACTACCTTGAGAGCAAAGTTATCCATGGTCACCCAGGTTATTCCCTTGTTTATGGTGTTCAGGAAAAGGGCTGTGGCTAAAGTCCATGGAGGAATTGCAAGCAGATTTAGTGCACAGGTATCCTGTGGAGGTAAACAGGTATTGAATCAGGGAAAATGAGCCACGGAAAAGGCTAGAGGGATTTGATTGCAATTTCTACCTTTTCTACCATGCTGCATTTCCTAAATGCTTTGAGCAATTTGTTACTCCCACTTCTACAGGTAGTATAGGCCATAGGAACATATAGATACAACCGAAGATTGATTATTTTCATGATATGTACAAACATGTACAAAGACAAAGTTCTGGCTTGCCATTAACTTATATTCTTTTTGCCAATTCGTACAAACTGATAATTCATTTTCCATTTGCCATTGTTTGTGCTCAGCATAGCTTCCAAATTTCCCAAGTTCCTTTTGATCTAGAAATTTAATTGGAGAGAAGTATCTACCGAGGACTAATTAGCTTGGAGAACAATCTGAAAGAAACTTCAGTGAGAGAAATCATTTTCACCCCAAAGTGATTAATTATTTTCATGTCTAATCTCAGTCAAGAGCCTGTAATGAGACACACACAATTAACCTGTTTAGGTATTTATGTTGTGATACACAGAATGACTCAGTGCGAGGGCAGTGAAAGATGAATTCCATCTTTGAGAGTGCCAGATAGCCATCAAAGAAAAGGAGGAGAGCTTAATATTATACCAAGAAAGAAGTTGTTTACAAGCCAGTCAAGAGCGGGAGATGACTCCAAATATACCAAAGAGAAGTTTGCCATCAGCAGAAAAGAAACAACTTGAATAGTAATGAAGAGCTTTACTTGACAGTCCTTGACAGAAGGGGAAAAGAACATGGATCTCAGGTGAAAGGGTAAACTAGTTTATTCTCTCCTCTCCATGGCCAAAGATGACTTCAAAGTGATGACTGGCTATCATAAAGCCTGAAAAATGTCTAAATGAGAAACAGGCTTTACTACACCTTCTAGTATAAGGTCACAAGAATATTTTTTCTTATATTTCTTCATCTTTATAACTTATATCWGTAATTGTGTTGACTAATTTAGAAATGACAAAGGAATTAGCATTTTTTCTTTACCTGGCTTCAGTGACACAGGATTTAAGGTGGTCTCAGTCCTAAAGAACTTACCACCTGTGTGAACTGTATTTTTTTATGGCTCCWTTTTTGCCTTTAATTGAGCTTAATTAAAAGTTAACAACAAAGAAAGTCACAAAGACCAAAGGCCAGATTTGCAATGAACACCAGGGCACATTACTGCCTCATGGTCATCTTGTCATCCACCRTGRCACCYAGGTCSCKCTCTGMRGGGYTGCTCTCCAGCAGATCAGTCCCTGAACTGGTGTCCGGGGTTCTTCCTCCCCAAGTGCAGGACCCTGCACTTGCCCTTGTTGAAATTCATGGGATTTCTCACTGCCCAGTTGTCCAGTCTGTCCAGGTCCCTCTGGATGGCAGCACAGCCCTCAGGGCTATCAGCTACTCCTCCCAGTTTGGTAACATCAGCAAACTTGCTKAGGGAGCACTCCATCCCTTCATTCAGGTCATTAATGAATAAGTCGAACAGGACCAGACTGAGGACCGACGCCTGGGGGRCACCACTAAGTACAGGTCTCCAACTGGACTCCGTGCCACTGACTACCACTCTCTGCACCCTGCCATTGAGCCAATTCCTAATCCACCTCCCCATCCACTCATCTATCCCACACCTTCGGAGCTTGCCCAGGAGGATGCTGTGAGGGACAGTGTCAAAAGCCTTGCTGAAGTCCAGATAGATGACATCCACCGCTCTGCCCTCATCTATCCAGCTAGTCACTCCTTCATAGAAGGCGATCAGGTTAGTCAAGCATGATTTCTCCTTGGTGAATCCATGCTGGCTACTCCTGAGCAGGCAGCCTGAGCAGCCTTCTTTTCCTCCATGTGTCTGGAGACGGTAGCCAGGATGAGCTGTTCCATCACTTTTCCAGGAATGGAGGTGAGACTCGCAGGCCTGTAGTTGCCTGGGTCCTCCTTCTTGCCTTCTTTGAAGACCGGAGTGACTTTGGCTTTCTTCCAGTCCTCCGGAACCTCCTCTGTTCTCCAGGACCTTCCGAAGATGGTGGCAAGAGACTTGGCTATGACATCCGCCAGTTCCTGCAATAATATATACAATATATATGTACATACAATATGTACATATATGTATATATATACACACAATATATATGTATTGTATRTGSATATATATGTGTGTGTATATGTATATATGTATTGTATACACACATATACAATATATATGCACATATATGCACAATATATATGCACATATGTGCATACATATCGTATATACATATAATATATATAATATATACAATATACACAAATACAGCATTGTGTTGCCTAAGTCTGAAAAATGTTTCTTTGAGTAGAGGTAATAATATTTTATTACTCTAACTTTTAAAAGCTAGTGAAGAAAACAAAAACCTTTAGAAACCCTGATCTGATAATCAGACCTTGATTATTACAAAAGTAAAAATTTAGTTGTTGGATAGTTGAAAATTTTCCTACTACAGTGGAACATGGTTTTCTGAGGCAGCTTCTATTGTATGCATGCATGCTTCTACAGTTATGTTTTTACACTTCAATTTTTCCTTTTCAGAATTCTCCTTTTCTTCTCATAAGAAAAAAACACTTTCATTATAAAGTCTGTAAGCAGCTTACTGCAAATTCATTTTCAATTAAAAAAAAGGAGGGAAAGCAGAATGTTTGACACTAGCACCTATTTGCTGTAAAATATGTGTCTTAGAGTTTAAGCAGTCTATCAGATCATGTTTTTTGATATTAGAACAGGACAAATGTTTGTGAGCCTTCAGAACTCACTCTGTAATTAACTGTTCCTAGAAAGAACCTTGCAAATTTAAAAGCAACTTAAAAAATGACATTGATGACAACTTTATAATTTCCTAAAATTATTTTCTATGTCATCCATTAAATAGTTTTAAATTAGCAAATTTCTTTGGAATTATTTGTATGCTTAAAATAACTTTAAAGTTTCATCCCTAAAGCTCTTGTCATAATCTTAGAAAGATTCTCATTATAATTTCAGAAGATGTTACTCAAGATTATTTAACTTATTTCACTTATTAAGTATTTCTGTAACATCTATCACTCGTGATGTCATACAATTGATTTAACCTGCTAAGGTTCAGGCTTTGATCAAAACATTTTTTTTTTTCAGGCTTTGAGCAAAACTTTTTTTTTCCTAGTTGCATAAATATAATTGACAAATGAATACCTGGAGTGAGAGCCCACCTCCAAGGCAAAGCTTTTACTAGGACTTTATTAGGACTAAATTTTTTGCTTTAGGAAAAGAGTTATATCTTTTACCCCATATAATTTATTACAAAGTTCTTCATTGCAGGAAATTTTATGACCTCAAAATAATTAGACTGATGGTATTTGGAATACTTAGAAGCATGCTTCAATTTTTCTGTGAACACAAAGTACAAAAAAGGACTTTGTTAAAGAAGCTTATCTTTGCAAYAGGTAACTCCATTTCTTACTTTATTGAAAACTAATTTTCTAATCACTCTTGAACACTCAAAAGATCTAAAGAATGGATAAAGAACATGCATTCTTTCCCTGAAAATATTCTCTGCAAAAATGAAACTGGCAATTAAAATTTTTCATAGTAAGCAGGCACAAATATTTATTTTCAGTTTAAGTTCTAAATAGCGGGTCTCTCTTCTGGTGCACAAGGAGTGGAGGGTCTAATGAGGTAAAAAGCCATTGCAGAAAAGTTCAAATATAACTATAGGCGATTACTAACAACTAGTCCCCTTACATAGTGCAGTTTCCATTCACTAGTTATACCATATCTTGTCAGATTTGAGGCTAATCATGCACATTTTAATCCTATCATTTTGATTGGAAAAGGCCTCTGAAATCATCAAATTCAGCTGTAAAACTTCAGCACTAGAGTGCCTGAAACCAAAACCATTCCTATACAGATTCCTTTTGGACTGATTCACTGTAGATTTTCTACTGATATGGATCACGTAGATGACAATAAAGGCCAAGCAGTCAAAAAATGAGGAATTGCTTCTCAAATCTGTACTAGACCATATTTTCCTCYTATTAAATCCTCTCTATTGTTGTAGAAGTCTAAAAAGTCATGTAGTAGGAAAAACATTTCCTATTTCTCACAAGAAAATTAGATACATTCTTAACAGGCTGTGGGAATGCTGACTAACAGCAAAACTCAGCATTTTGTCAAACTATTCTTATTTTCTTATAGAGCTACGCTTTAAGTCAATTAGAATCTTGTTAGCATTTAATGAGAGTTAAATGACAAGATTCATTATTTTAAATCATTGTTCTATTCTACAAACTCAGAGAAATATTCTCTGTGGCTTTCATTCCACTCAGCAAAAATTGGGCTGGGAAGGGAAGATGAGAGTTGAGAAAATGGATTATTCTTCTCCCTGGCTTATTTGCATAATAGACTGAGCAAATTCATGAAGGCTAGTTTCAAAACTTAGTTTTTGTGACAAGCCCGGTTTGTTTAATCTACCCAATGTCCCAGCAGACATATCTGTCTGTTTTCAGTGGGTTTGTTTGTTTTCACAAAAAGGGTCCTGAAATGCTGTCCCAATGTATGAATTAAAAGCTTTTGATTTCGAGCTCCTCRGGTCTATATTAGTCCTGAGAGGCTTTCCAAGTCTTATTAAAACAAATTCCATTTCAGCCTGTCAGTGCACTACATTTGTTATTCATCTTTCTACTCTTCTTCCTCTTTGTTATCCTTCTAATAAGCAATCTAAAAATGTCCTTTAAGCAATTTTCTAGAACTAAATAGCTCTTGCAGAAATTATCCCTATGTAAAATAGGGATACTTYGTCTCCTTTGTAAACCACTTGAGATCTCCAGATAGAAATTATAAGTATGTATTATCATAATAAGCATGTTTTTCATAAAGACAACAATCATAATGTAGATCACATTCATTTGCAAGAGAAGTAAACAATGATAGGCTCATAAATACAGTACCTCTCTTAAAGACCCTTAAAGATCTCATCAATGCAGATAGCAATTTTTAAGAAATATCAATAAGAAAATAGTGTTAAAGAAAATTGACTACACCGACAAAAACGTTTTAGGATAAACAAAGATATTCTTGGTAGAATTTCTTCAAATATATTTTTCTTTCCCTGAAAAACAACGAAAGAATACTTTTAAAGATTCCAATGGTCTACCCATTACAGTATCTAAATAGGCAATAATGCAAACAATCAATCAATGTTTATTTTTCAGACAGTCATTATTCTTCTCTGGGACTAGAATATATGGATGTGAAAAAAAAWAATTATTATGACTATATCAAAACAATAATTAAAAAAACCCTCCTCTTTCAGTCATTTTAATTCCTGCAATTTAATATGAACTCCTCTGGATGGRGCCTTAAATGTAATGAGTCTCCTTTTTAAAAAACTTTTCAGTTTGTTATTAATCTTTAAAGTAAATGTAATAAGGAATTTGCTTCAACCTTAAAATATATTCACTGTGTATAGAAATCCATTAAGATTTTTAGTCAATAATACTCCATTTAGTTTTTCTCCCAAGAGTTGAAGTTTAGGAACTGCTATTCAATATTTATTTTTAAAGATTTTTGGTCTATGTATTTCCCAGGTGATTTCTACTACAATAAAATAAAATTACCTAAAATAAATCAAGCAATGACTGAATCAAAAAACTCTCATTGAGAGCACTGACTCTGAAAAGACGTGTTTGGAATGATATTACTCCTCATGAAAAGTAATATTCAGTGGAGCCTCTGTAATGCGATACAGAATCCACTTACCACAGTATGGCAATAGCTATCTGCTGATATAAATGAGAACATGCTGGAGTCAAGTTACTTGAATTACATCMTTGGTAACATGAAAGTATTAAAAAAAGAATCAGATATTTAAAAAAAATATTAACCAATGCATTTCAGTAATATACTGGAAAAACATCTGTGAGTCACAAAGAAAAATATTCAATCATAGGTTAGACATGAATTCCTAATTTGGCTATAACCATGAAGCAACATAGTTAAAAAGATATCTGGGTGAGTGAAGTCAGGTGCCTCTCTTTAGAACTAGAAATCTAACTTTTAGGCATAAATGCTCTGTTACCAATACTTAGATATAGAGCAATTACAAATACAAGGAACACATTTTTAAAGTTTTTGGAAAAGACATTCCTATTAAAGAATGCTCTTAAAAGCCAATTATGAAAATTATTTAAGAATAGAAAACCTGAATTTGTTTCATATTAAACTTTAAAATTAGTTTTACAGCATACATATATGACATAATGCAAACCTTCATCAAATTTAGTAATGAATCTAATGTGATAAATTATACTTTACCCAAACGGTTATTTTATGGTTCTAAATGGAATGTATTAAAAATAGCTCAGAAAAAAACAACTGTCAATTATCATTTCCCTAATACATTTGGGAGATGAGTAAGTTTTTCTACTTACAGAACCATGTGACTAGAAGACTTGATCTCAAGCCTCTCACTTCTTGGGCCTACAGGTGAAGTTCTGTGAGAGAAGCACTGTAGAGGAAGACAGAGTTAGAGCGTACTAAGCAAACTGGRTATACATAGGACTTGGACTAGAAGAGATGCAACAGAGGGTAACGACTGGGCAATGGCTTTGCAAGAGTGCTCTCTGAATCAAATTTGTAGGGTGACGGTAACAGGAGAAGTTTCCTCAAGTCTGGGAAACAGCAAAACATCAAAAGCATCTTCATGAAGGGGAAATATGAAGATCTGGAGAATATGGGCTAGTAAGATTCATGTCATTCCTTGAGAAAGTTACAGTGTAAATCTTAGGAAGCTATTTCCAGCCATAAGAAGGGGATTGGGAAGTGCTACTATTGATTTACCAGGGGAAAATTGTCCTTAATCAACCTAATTGCCTTTATAACAGATCAACCTAACTTGCTCTATGGATGTCAGAGAGGTTTACCTTGACTTTAGCAAGTCTTTTGATATGCTATAATATAGCATCCTTATAAACRATCTCATGAGGGAATGAATCAATAAAATAGCCTACGAGGTGAACAGAAAAAAATCCTGGACCACAGGTTTAAAGATTTTTGATACAGTACATAGCCAAAAACATATTATATATTTTCTTCCTTTAGCTCTCTTTGAGAATTTGAGGAAAACACACAGAACACAGAGAGCTGTCCATCAGTAGTAATATATTTGCTGCTTAATAATGTAGCTATTAACTCCCAAAYATCAAAATAYCATTTACAATGAAAACTCATGTTTTTTGTTTAGTCTTGGTTCTAATCTTACCATCATRCACCTCCAAAGAAGAGTCTGGCTGTGTTTTATCTGTATCCTCCTCTTAGTTGAAGGCAGAAATAAGCTCCCCTCTTTAAGCTCCTCTTTGCAAAACTGAAGTTTATGTACTATACAATGTGTAAAAATAAATTCCAAATGGGACTGTTATCAGTTACAAACATTGCTTTTGGTTGTACATTACACAGCATTTGCCACTGGCAAAGGTTGCCCAGAAAGGCTGTGAAATCTCCATCCCTGGAGATATCAGAACACCTGGATATAAACTTGAGTAACCTGCTTCAAGAGCAGATGGAGGAGATAACCGGCACAAGTTCTCTCCCCCTGATATAGCTCTGTGACTCAATACATCCAGTCCTTGCCAAATCATGGGGCTTCAAGTGACACCTGAAATGGAGCTACATTCCAAGCAGAAATCATAGTCTCTCAGTAATGATTGATAACCATCTTTGCAAATATAGTGAAAAGAATGTGGTACTATTAATATGAGAAGTGTTTCTATAAACTTCAGTTAATGAGAATATTACACAACATGTATTGTTTTGGGCAAGAGGGAAACGATCTATTGCTCATATACATTATATACATGCATGTAGGTAAGAATTGGTTAGTTAAAATCTTAATGATCTAATCAAAATGCAACACTTAATAGTTCTGTTTTAGCAAAGTTATATTCTAAATTCTACAATTTCTATAGAAGAGTCTCATCAATAACAATGACCTTAAAATGCTTATTCAAAAGCTTAACATATCTGTCATTTTCTCTGGTATTATGTTCACCATTCTGAAGTCCTGTCCCCAGACTGACAGTCTTCCTCAAGTACAAAGGTGGGAGCCAGCACTGCAACTTTTCAACAGGCTAAGGTCTTCACTGGGAGGATTGTGATCTTTATGGTGGGGAGTCCTTTCAGGAGATTCCCAATTAAGAGACCCCCCTTTGCAGGCTAGGAAGGTCCGCTTCTCAACCCTGGGGTACATTTGGCTTTTATTTRGTACATTTTCCTACTGCACCTAGCTCTTTCTCCCTGCTTCCAGTAAAGGCTTGAAGCTGCTCAGCAGCCCCAGCCGCAGTCGCAGGGGCTGCTTACAGGACAGGGGCTGCCTGAGGCTGCCAGACCCCTCCCCAGGAGCACTCACCAGGCTGCAGACAGGTTGTGCAATGGGCACTTGGCCACCAGCCACCTGGGCAGCCCAGCCCAGCCCAGCCTGGGACACAGCAAGTCCAGCCACTGCTTGAGACCCAGGCAGGCTGCTCCAGAGCCTGTCTTCTTCCTGGCATAAAGGTAAAAACCTGGACTATTTACTGGGCTGCAGGATTTTGAGATAGTCTCCTGAATGGATGAAATAAAAAAGTCCATTTATTTGTGTTTTCAAGAGTTTGCATAGGGAAGTTCTTAAAATGCATCTGAAAATACATATTTCTCTACTGAGAACCTTTAATGCTTAGTTTCTTAATGTTTCCAAAGATATGAGTATTGTGAAATGTTGCAGTTGAAAGCTGTAGTGGTGGTGGAGGGGGAAGGAGATATCAAACCAGTATCGGATTCACAAAGAGTCTATGAACTGTAGGTCTGATCGCCTTCCTAGGAGCAAATTGAGTTCCCAAATAGCGTCATCCACTATAAGCTCAATTCTGGCAGTATTGGATTCACGAACAGTCCGTGGACCGTAGGTCCAATCGCCTTACTAGGAGCAAATTGAGTTCCCAAATAGCCTGATCAGCTATAAGCTCAATTCTGGCAGTATCGGATTCATGAACAGTCTGTCAACTGTAGGTTCGATCGCCTCCCCCCAGTCAAGTAGTCGAGCTCACAAACAGTGTGATTTGTTCAAATGCAATATTTACAAAGCAGGTTTCAGATGCTGGTACAGGAAATTCTCTACTACAGCGTGGGGTTTTTAGCTAGCTCTGATGTACAAATGTGCAATCATCACTCACCCCAGAAGATGGGAGAGGGCTCTCAGTCTCGAGTCAGTCTTCAGGCGGCATCTCAACCTGAGCGGAGGGAAGGGGGATCAGCCCGTCAACTGATCAAAGAGTGATGATGGATTCTTCCTTCTCAGTTATTAGTCTTCTCAGGCGATGTTCCAGTCCAAGGGGAGGGAAGGAGGATCAGTGCATCAACTGATCCAAAAGTTACGATGGATTCTTTCCTTCAAGTTCTTAGTCTTCTCAGGCAGCATCTCAGGCAGCCCGTGGGGAGGGAATGGGGATCAGCACAGCGACTGATCCAGAAGTTACAATGGAATATTCCCTCCCAGTTCTTCGTCTCCTCAGGCGGCATCTCAACGTGAGGGGAGGGAAGGGGGATCAGCCGATAGGCTGATCCAGAAGTTACGATGGATGTTTCCCTCCTCCAAGTACTTCRTCCTTAGTTCACCTTTTATACTTTTCTTTATATTCAGGTGGAGCTTGAGTGACTAGAGTCATACTTAATATTGTTATTGATTGGTGAAAAAGTTTATCGCTTTCATTTAAAGGTACAGTCAATCGAAAATCTAGAGTGCATGCTCAGTGAGGGGTGGTTGTACCTCGGAGGCGGGTAGCTTTTGGGATGGAGGTGTGTTTTGGCGTTATAATGARAGTATAATGAGCAAAGTTCAAGCAAAGTTCATCCAAAAGGAGTGATTTGCCACTTTTCTGGCTCAGCACTGGACTTTTTATCGTATATCTCCCATTGGACAGCTACTGTGCGGCTTATCAGCGGCCCAGCACAGGGAGTGTGACAGAGTTTGGCCGCGGGGTCTTCACTCTGCTCCATCCTCCGTTACTTCCCTTTGCCGCTGTGAGGAGGGCAGATTGTGTTGCCTGGGCAACCGTGGAGGAGCCAAGTCCATGCGTACCCGGCATCCTGGAAGTGGCAACAGTGTCTCACCCCAAGCAAGGTTCTGCAATGCCGAAACTTCTGCAAGGCCCTAGTTTTCATCTCAGTTCCCATTTTCAAACAATTCTTCCACAATGAGTTCACCTAGTTCTTTTTTTCCTACTTAGTGTCTATCAGCAACAGCAGTATATGTTTTCACCACATATAAAGAAATTAAATATGCTTCAGATCTCTGCTCTTCTTCCTGATATCATAGAAAGTGTCTGAGAAAATTAAAACATATTTGGGGGGGGCAATCAGGTGCAGAATGATCACAAAATATTACTTCTTCATGAAATTAGGTTGAAAATCTAAAACTGTGTTTTCATACTTAAATCCTTGATTTCAGATTCATTTGGAGAACCGTGAGGAGTATCATCACATTTAGAAGAAACTTACCACCTTCAAAAGTATTAATTTTTGTCGATATATATTTAATCAAAGAAGACCATAAAGTAAATGCAATCAGAATCTGCACATTTTGTGAATGTAATGTGTTCAAAGCATACTGCTTTGAACTACTTTGTCTTACTTCATTCAACAATTATTTAAAAAACTCAACAATAATTTTAGAAAAGCAAAACCATATCAAAAACCATAAAAGCAGCTGTTAACTTATAATCATTAAACTATCCTTTTTGGGAGGGTGTATATTTGTAGATTTTTGTACATCTGTACATTTCTGTACATGTATGGCATCTTTTTAAGTACTTTTACTATTTTTTTTCAAAAATCTACAATGCAACATAAGAGGCAATGGCAAATGGTATGGCAAATCACCATTATGAAAAATAATCAGAAAGTTATATAAGACCATTATAGATCTGTAGATTTGGAGAGAACTATATTTTAAAAGATATAAAATCCAAGATCTAATAGGCTGGGTGAAAACACTTTTAAAACACCACATGTTTTTGAAATAGTTAAAATCTGAAGTTCAGAAAAATTTTTAAATAATTTGAGAAGACTTATGATGTGGTAAAGATCTTTTTTTTTCTATTTGGTCCTTTATTTTCTCTGCCCATTTGAAAAAAAATATGAAGTTTCATACAAGAAGGAATAACAGAAGTTCTAATGACACACAGTTGAAAAGATCAACATGAAAACAGAGATAATAAAATCTTTAAGTAAAACCTGTTCATCCCAGGTTCACATAGGCTCAGTTAGATGATATGCATTGAAATATCACACTATACAATCATATATACCTAAGTGTAATGATAGACACATTTCTTGAAGAACTTCAGCAAGAGGACACTTCACTGCAGAGAGATAAGACAGAGAGATGGCAATAGGGGCAGGGGGCCATGTCCCCACCAACAGCACCTAATACAGTAAACATAGGTAGGTGACAAAAAGCAAAGCCAGACAGTTAACTATGACCACCACAAAATGCAAAGTAGCAAAGCAGGTCCTACCAGCAGATCCCCTAGAGAGCCCCATGCAGGGAAGCATGGCCAGCTAGGGACAGAATTAGCTCAGGTTGCCCCAAAGGCAACCTGGGGGTGGGTCTGGTTATTCAACCAAAGCTAAGATGGCCATCCTAGGACCTGATATGACCTATTTATTCCTTTGTGTTAGTTATTTGAAGTAATCCTTAAGGTACCACATATTTATTTACCTATTCATAAATCTCCATGTGAAAAAAAAAAAAAAAAAAAATTTTTCTGTCTATATCTTACTATAGAAATATCAGTTTTGAGAAAAGTTACATGCAGCAAATATTGCATTTCTCTCAAATTTTAGAAATGTACAATGATGTGGCAGCTTCCTCATAGTGAATGGTGGAGGAACCTTTGGCCTTACATATATTAGATATGCAATATATCTAATCAGGTAGGAAGCAAAGAGAAGTATTTTTGTAAAGGCAAGTGCATTTAAGAAATAAATTTTGTAGTATTCCCAACCCAAAGGCTTATCCACTAATCAGAATATAGTAGCTTTATTTATTTATTTATTTATTTATTCATAGTATTATTCTTCTGTGAGATATTTCTATTGCCATTCAAGGACTACTTATCTAGGATTAAAATTTTACATTTCAGCTATTGCAGATCATTTGCAAAACACCTAGGGAACAGCTTTGACATGTATTATGTGAATGTACTGTTAATGTGAGAAAATATAGGTCATTGGGAGATCAGGAAGACAGGAAGACAAATGAGTTCTTCTCTACAGATTTCAGTGGAGCTGATTTATGAAGCATACCCTGATGAAATTTAGAAGAACAATTGCAATACAGACTAATGACATTAAGTTGTWTTAGTGTCTTATATCAAGTTCGTGTATATCACACCATGTCGGAATCAAAGACTAACTATAGATTTTCTCAAAATGAAAAATCCCATTCAAAGAAGAAAGACATTTATAGGCAAGTACAAGATAGAAAAGTACTGAAGCACTTGAGAAAGAAAGAATGTTTCTTGCAAGACCATGATAATATAATACTGAATTTCAAGTAGGAATAGGAACACTTTCAAGTGTATACTTTAGATAAAATAAGTTCTACTTAACAAATGAGGAACAGTCATATTTAATCTTGAAAAAAGGCTGATTTCATCTTCAGAGTGGTAATCAGAGTGGTAAAATTAGTTTAATCATATAATAACCATATAATACTGAACTTAGAAAGTTGGATAGACTCATATTATGACTATGTAAAGATTTAAGAGAAGAGCAAAGTCTCCTTCATTAGGCTTCAGGAAGAATTTATCCCATGCTGTGGGCCACCTGAAGCTACTAGAGGAGTAAAACTAACTCTCTTCAGCTCCTCCCTACCTCAGATTTCTGAATAGTTTTAATGTGATTTATGAACAAAAAGAAAAGCAACCTCAGGATTTCAGTGTTATTATAGTTATTAAAAATGTTTTACAACTTTCTCACAGAGATACATACTCTTAGAAAATTGATTAATAGGAAACCCTCAGGCCCTACCACAACAGAACTCAGTTCTGCACCTCTTATTTGTGAAGAATCTTTTCTCACTTTGATATATTCGGTATATACTGATACGAATTTTGAGGCGTTGCTCGAGTGTGAGACTTAATTAATGCCCTTAGTTAACTCATAAGAACTCAAATTAAACTCTGTGAAATATCTTTCTTCCTAACATTTTTCATTTAATTAATTTCAATTAAATTTTACAGTCAAAAGAGAATTTGGGCTGAAGTTGATAAATGGTGATACACAACATTAAAATGGGAGAATTTTAAGCTTTTGGTTTTGTAAGGCAAATAATTCAAAGATATATGCTTCTTCTTTATTCTCAGCATCTTACTGAAGAAAAATCTGGAATTCATCAGTTATAACAAAGTAATATATCAAGGGACAAACTCAAAGAAGAAGAAAAACCTCTGGTAAATAATTCAAAAACAGGATTCCCTTTTCCTAGGTGAAGATAGACTGAAAAAAAGAAACAAAGTAAGCTTCCATCCATCTTTGGTTGAGTGAATTGAAGAGAGGATTTCATATTTAAAAAGTAATTTATAATGAAAATACTCAATATTAGAAGCTGCCTTTAAATCAATTCTGTTGCATCTAAATAACATCCTTATTGCAAAAAAAACAAATTCTACAGACTGCTCTACATAAACATATATTTTAGATAATATCTTAAAAACTGGTACCTCTAGTATTTTTCCATATAAGCTTTTATTCAAAGAGATTGGAAAGTAAGTATTAAAAAAAAGATCTTTCTAAAACAAATATTCATCAAGGTCCTTTTTCCATCAAAGAGTTATTTTTTCTTATTTTATTTTTTTTTTTACTTGCCAGGCAGCTAATATACTTATTTGATTAGGAAGTGCTGTTGGAGAAAAGGTGGTTTGCATTTAACCACTAAGCTTAACTCATCTCTTTTGATTGCTGTTTCTTTGTCCACACACAAACAACTCAAAGGCACCTAAACCGTAAATCATGTTTGCTTGTTTGTTTCCTAAGAATTCACTTATTAGAATTCCTATTTTTTTTTTTTTTTTTATCTCTTTACTCAAGGTTATCTCAAGGTAGGACTCAAGGTAGGAAACATGTAGTGGTAGAAATTAGGTTAGATTTTCTTCATGTTATCAATGATTTACATTAATTCTGTCTTTCTAGGGCATTACACAACTGTTTGGCTGCCATTTACATTGATAAAACTTTTACCTACCTTTTTCACCACATTATTACCTACCTTTTTCACCACATTATCTTTCAACTGTCTATCTTTTACCTTTACTAGGAACATTTTATTTTTGCTCTTTATTCCACTGGACTTCTATTTAATAATTAATACTAATTATTAATTATTCCCTGCATAATTTCGTACTTGAACAAAAATGACCCTGCTCTTAGCCTTTTTATTTTTTGAAAAAATTAATCAAATTTCTTGATAGATATTACTAATGTCTTAAAGAATCAGAAACTAGCTGAAATTGCCTTCTAGTCTTTGACTAGCTCCTTTATATATACAGTAAACTCTCATGCTTGGAATTTACTTGGACTCCCAGCTGAGGTTGTTCAGCTACTGGCAATACTTCTAATTTTCTGCTTAGTGATAACTGCCTGAGTGGAGGTGTCTGTCATTGACAGAGATGGTTACATCGACACTGGCAAAGTCACCATTGCACATCACAGCAGAGTTCAGGAATCTGAGTATAAAACTTAAATAGAGGTTACTATTGATACCCAAAGAATTCAGCTGTATAAAGAAAGAAAGAAATTTTCATCTGTGAACGGGGTGTTATATTTCCTAATATTTTTCCACTGTCCTGGCTACAACTATATTTAGAAAAGCAAAAATTATATGCCTACTACTTTCTTTTACTACATTGATGCACAACAGCAGAGGCCCCTTTACTCTACCGGGCAATAAAATTAAGACAATTTAGAACAGACAGTAGGAAAATGCATTTTTTTGTCAGTCATTATAGAACCATGTTGATCTACAATCACTTTGTCTGGAATCAGTACTAATATCTGTGATGGATTTTTTTTTTTTTTAGATTAGCAATAAAAACACTGTATTTGTCTCCGTGTAATGTTTATTCTTCGKGACTGCTTTCTGAATTTTACCTTTGAAATTCTGAGCAGTATATAATGACATATTTCAGTAGTAAGCTACACTTATCTTTGCATAAGTTCATAGATTTTTAATTTAGAAAGAAGTATTTTGATTTTGCATACATTTATCTGGAGGTGCTAGAATTTCTTCTTTAGGGAGACATTCAAAGTTCATTTAAAGACATGTTTTGACAGACTGCATCTGCAGATATTTTCCCTTAAATGACTAATTGCCTTTCAGGTCATGCTAGTGAAGACAAAGATCAGACCTAAAACCTCCTACTATTTTTTAACCATATCTGCTGAATTTGGATGAAAATGCATTCTTTCCTTTCATTACTGCTTTTTTTCCCTTGGCCTTGAAAACAATTATGGAGTACTAAGGAAAAGACAAAGTCAGAAGTCTAGGTCTAGGTAGCAGATAAGCCTTTCTGTGCATGATGTCAGCTGAATTTTTAACAAATATTAGCAAAAATCATTTCAGTAACTAAACCATATTTATTTGTTTTTCTATTTAGGATATTAGCCCAATTTGAAATACTATTACACAAAATATTTGAACCCGGATTACTTAAATACGAGAAAGTGAATTTTAAAAATGTTTCTTATCTCTGATGCTTATAAAAGTTTGTAAATAGAAAAGTTGGTTGTCTGTAAGGATTTATTCTTAGAATCTAATATTTTTAGGTATCTATATGCAATTATCTATCCTTTTACTTATACCCTTAACAAAATAAATGTAATCAAATATACCCATCTTCCTTAAAATTAAAGGGAGATCTGAAAGAGATATTCGGAAGGTTTTCATGTGACATTTTCTCCTGTTTCTCTCCTTCCTCAATTCTCCATACCAGTGAAAGAGTATAGGATATTTGTCTTTTTCTAACTATTAGAAAAAAAAAAATGCCAAGAGCAAGAGAAGCAAGTCCCAGGTGACAGTATACCAAAGAAGTATTCTTTTGAGCTTATAAATTGCTTGTGAATGTGAACTGGTAGAAGTATTTTAAAAGTCTCTAGAAAAATCTAATGTCCATTGAAATTCTCACCTCAGATTTTCCACTTTGCATCTTTGCTGCTTTTTTTGATAAATTAAACACACTTGGCCATATCCTCAAAGCTTGGTTGTGAGTTAAGACAGAGGTTTATACAGGCTAGAGGAATTTGGATCACTCACCTTACAACATGGTTCATTAAAGCTTGAATAGACCATGCTTGACAGACTTTTATAGAAATGTTTTGGAAACTTGGAAAGATTTCTATGAGTTCATTCTTTTGATGCAATTTTCTTTTTTTCTTAAAATTACCAACCTTGATGTTTTAATAAATAATCATTAACTACACACGACAATCAAAGAGAAAGCAACTTACAAAACTAACACATTTGAGCATATACTGAATTATGTTGCTCAACAATATTGCAGAAATCTTTTCATATTTGGGGCAGAAGTTTACTTTAGTCTTCTTTGACACTAAGGAAAGAATATTCTAGGTAAGCCTTCTCTGATACCAGCTATCCAGTTTTTAACAGCTGTTGTGAAATAAAAAAAAAAAAAAAAAAAAAGTGTGTGTGTATGCATAGGTATATGAATATTGTATATACATTTATTTCTGGATATGAGTGTATACACAAATAATTTTCTGGCACTAGGTTTAAGTACATCTTGAACACAAGGAGCAGACAAAAAACTGCTTAATACAAGTACTGTTGTAATGCTGCATTTAATACTGAATTTGAGTGATACTGAACGATGACACACCTGGTTATAGGTTATAACTTGGAAAGCAGTAATTATGATTAAATGCTCTTGTACTGGTTTGATCCTTTTCTCTAAGGTTTCATGGATAAGCCTTTTTTTTTTTATTTGTCAGCTGAGAATTTTTAACAAAACACCTATGTGCAGCTTTATATTGGTTTCAAGAGGAACAAATGATCATATGCACTTCAAAAGTGTTTGAACTGGCATAATTAGGGAGAAGGAATAAAAAATAATAGTAACTGTACAACAGAATCCCTTCTCAAAATATTTTAAATTAGGTGAAAAATAGACCAAAATCTCTGCAGATAGAGGTCATTTAAAAGCTTTTGAATGCCTGAGTAAATATTCAGATATTGCTTTGTTCAAGCAACCAATTAACCAGAAATATTATAAAACTGAAATTCTACTTAAATGAAAAAGGGCAAAGGGGAAAGAGCAGGTTAATTTTGAAGTTCACTATACCTCAGTTGTGATGGTGATGAAAAGCTGAATGGTGAACATCTGCAGAAATTATGATACTTTAGAAATGTTAGCCAGTCTTTCTTGATTGCTTTGCAATTGCCTATGAGAAATTTTTGTTCCTCTAAACTCTGCACAGTTTCTTACAGAAACCTTTTATTCTACTTTTCTTATGGAAAGATATCCTGATTATTCCAAACATGAAGGATATTGACATTGAAATTGAAGTAGAATTTTAATAAAAATAAATTGGGAGATCTGGAATTTGTAGCAAAAAAAATGCTAACAAAGAAACACAGATAGATGAACAGAACATTTCTAAGCCTGCAATTGCCTATTAATCAGAGATCTACTCCTGAAAAAACAAACTCATTTTCATTTAGAAATTATGGTTTCAATCTCCACAAGAAAATATCTCAACAGAATGTTTCAGAGTTAATCCTGTAATTAAAATGCAGTCTTTAAATATACAACAGACTTTTTTCCTCCACCACTTAGGATGTGATCTTTATCCATAGTGCCAGTGCATGCTGTGCTATTATCTAAAGTGAAAAAGATATAGGATTTGTCATTATAAAAACAAATTTAAGTAGTATCCTCATTTAAAGCTCTTAATGCTATATATTAAGTAATTCTTCCTTGCTTTTCTAGTTTTTCTAAATATGTTACTTTTTTTTGAAAATACAAAGAAAAAAAAATCTACTCTTGGAAACAATACTATTATTAAAAAGTAGATAAACTCTTTGATTCTTATTATAAAACATTTTAACTAGATCTACACAATTGTCTGAACTTTGGTGGCAGGTGTTTAATACAACATAAAAGAAATTACCAAGTTGACTTAAAAAAGTAGTAATAGGTTCACAAATCACTTCTCCATGAAAACAAATAATTATAAATTTTAAGAAACATATTGTTAAATTGACACAGCTGTAATGACATCTCTGTAGGTGGCTTGTATCATGCATTGTTTTATATGCTATCAGGAGCATAATGGCAGCATTTGCACAATAGGCCTACATAAGCATGAGGTAGCATAATTGCAGCATCACTGAAGCATGAATACAGACTAATTACCAAAATTGGAACTGCTGAACTCATGCTCACATTTCATCTATCTTATTTCATTTACTTTAACATGCTGTTGTGGTCACAGAATTGCTGTGTTTGTTGTCTGAATATTGCAGATAATACTGTCCATTTGCTGCCTCCATCTTACCGTTTTTCTTTCAGTGCATCGGTACTACAAGCAGGACTCCATTTTATGTAATATTTTTCTCTAGTGTTTTATTGCAGATAATACCATAGAAAGTCTACATATTTACATGCATGCATATATGTACTTACGCATTTCTTTATATATACATGTATGCGCATATCTCGATAAATCCCTTTTCTGTGGTTTGCCATTGACCTAATGATATTTTATGGCTCTTACTTGTCTATGTATGCATTTATGCAAATGCATGCATACATACATGCATGCATGTATTTGCATACACACACACACTTACACGAATCACAAACTGTTTTGTGTTTATACACACGCACGCTCAGGATAATATGACAATATGTCTGAATTTTTTTTAAAGTAGCCTTTAGGAAATTCAATCAACTATTTGAAGCTATGACAGACATCTGAAACAAGATCCATGTGTTAAGCAATGGTATGCACAAGCATACACAATGTAGTGGGATACATATTTATGGTTGTTRCGTAGGAAAAAAAGATTTACTAATACTACCTCTGCAGACATTTATGGAAAAAAAAAGGGAATCAGACTATATACCAGAGAATGGTGTCGCTGTTCTGCAGTAGGAGTAGAGATACATCAATTTCTGGACAAGTCATTATTATCAACCTGGGGAGAAAATCAGACAGATTCCATAAACATTCAGAAATATGAAAATATATGCCTTGTTTTGTTCTTCAACATTTAATTGTAAGCAGTACTGAAAAGTACATATGCAGACTTGTTCCCAATGAGTTTGTCTCTTCTTCTATAGCCTAAATTTGAGCTATATCTCAGCTGCTGTTGCAGGTTTCTGTCTGAAATCTTCTGGAGCAAAATAAACTGTTCACTAATCTCTCAATAAACATGAGATTATGTACTGAGTCAAGAGAAACATGATCTTAGGTAGGAACTATTAAAAAATATAAAAGACTTTTGAATTAAAAAAAAAAAAAAGCTAACATAAGAGCCAGAAATATTTTAAACCACTTCAAATTAATAGATGGATATGACAAAAGGTGGTGTTTCCCATGGAAGGTACACAAAAAAATGACTTTTCTGTAAATGAGCCATTTTCCCTGGAAAACAATCAAATTACAACCAAAACTTATCTCATATGGAAGAGATGGTTGCCATCTCTATTGTATTTGCTCAAGCAACACGCAGAACTATCACAGGAAGAAACAGACAGAACTATCATTGCTTGCTAAAAAGCAAATAGAGACTCCAGTAGGCTTATAGCCATCACTAGTGTTTGAAGATGTTTCAAAAAAAATGGCTAAATCAACAGCTTGAAGATGAGGACATTTTAATCAGTGGAAAATATGGACATTATTATTAGCCGGTAAAGATGAAATGGAGAGAAGAGAATGATCAACATCTTCAAGATGATGATGTTATTGCATTTTATTTTTTGGTAATTTGAATCTAGCATTTTGTAATAAATATTTGCATATGAACAGAAACTGTATTTTATTAACCTCATGAATATACCAATATAAACTGATCTTTTGATTTCTTTTTATCTTTCAGGAAAAAAAAAAATTGAAGGTAGATTTTTCTCATGATGGATCTTGCATTCTGCATATACTAAGAAAGAAAAATTTTACTGTATAGACTTCACAGAAATAATAAGGAGCTTCAAGCTATTTTTAGATTATATGTATAATGAAGTAATTATATATTTTTCATATACCATTTAAAATAGTGCATAAAAATTGATGAGTCTAAATGTCCATATCATAGACTGGGACAATATCAAATGCAACATTTGAAAAAAAAAATAGCTATATGGGCTATGTGATTTAATGTTCTGACAATCATTACATTATTTGCACTACCACTATTCCACAGAGAAAATGGGGTTCAGTTATATGTCTTTTATGAAGACAAGTGTGGTCCGTTAAAAATACAGGATAATCTAATGCTGGCTGGTTGTTAAAAAAGCACAGTAATTAGGGTGCAGCATATGACTATAGATAAAYTAGACAATACATTTTGAACTTTTGCAGCTCTTCCAATTTTTTTCAAGTCTTAAAGATTTTATTTCTTACATGACTATTACATTTTTCACTCTAAGTTTATGTTGGCTAGAAAGTCAAGCCAGAAACCTTCAGGAACCCAGTGGTGCAAGAGCAGCAGGAGCAAAAGAGACAGACGAACAGTAAGTACGAAGTCCCATTAAACAATGAGACTTGTTCTGCATATGTAAGGCTCAGAAACAGCATCGTAATTCTGCTCTAAAAGCATCATCAGTGTTTGCTGTAACAAAATGCAAGACTAGTTTTTCTCACTACTCAATATACCAGCTTTTGTTGGCATTGTATTTAAAACAGCAAGCCCTCTCTCCAAAGCAATAAACTACAATCAATAGCTACATAGTAGAATATGTTAATAGTACATCATCAATATCAACATAGCATCATTTCCTCAGCCAGAGATAAGTCATTTCCTAATCAGTAGAGCAATCAGAATTAAAATGCAGAGCAGCAGCTTTACAAGTCCCAGAGAGCAAGTCAAAACAATGCCTAACTATGAACTAAGACAGCACACAGAAATTCATGAAGATTGAGGCAGATTCACAAAAAAAAAAAAAAAAGGTGAAAATCTCTAAGAAAAATACAATCTTAATTCAGAACAGAATCTAGACATTCAGTGAGACAGAATAATGAACAGAACGAGATGATTATCTCAAAGGAAAAAAAAAAAAAAAAAAAAAAAAAA
>NW_020455593.1:198244-234775 GCF_003342845.1 Nothoprocta perdicaria
TAAACATAAAATGAGACAGAATAATGAAAAGAACGAGATGATTATCTAAAAAGGAAAAAAAAAAAAAAAAAAAAAAAAAAAGAAGAGGAAGAAAGCTATTCCTTAAATTATAGAGCAACATGACAGGTCCAGTCAAACTGTACTTAATACTTTGGAAAAAGATGGCAAGAATACACTACTAATTCTGACCCTGGATCACAAATACACTGATAAACAGACATTGGAAGCCATCTCTCAGTTGAACGAGTGGTAGGGAGGGTAAGTGACTTCACTTGTGTGAAAGAAATAATAATAGATTTTATTGATGTGGACAATGGTTTCACAATATTCTATGGCAAGATCACTTATTATTTACTTTATGGAGGTTCAAGATAATGCATACAATCATCAAGGACAGCCTCTCGTTGACTCACGAGGTTCAGATTGGACCCTCTTGCTTTACAAACTCCTTCTGAGAGGAGTCTGGGTGTGGCTGGATCCAATTCCAGTCCCAGACCTGGTCAATGGTTTATGACTAAGGGATTTTGTGCAGTTACAAAGTAAGGTTTACAAGTTCAGAAAGAGAATACGCTATAGTCACTATGAATCTGTTGTGGCAAGGATCTCTCAACCTCAAAGAGTATCCTTGAGTGGCGTCCCTGCCCAAGAGGAGATCCTGGCATGCAGCCTGCTGCCTTGCAACGAAAGCTCAACGGGCCCTCAGGCTGTCCCCATATTTACAGGGTGACTGACTTGTAGTTGTATTTTCATTTCAGGCAACTTTTGGCTGGTGTATGTACAATTAGCCTTATCTCCCCATCAGGATGCCGTCCTCAGGACTGTTATTGCTGGTGGGGGAAGAAATCAGGGAGGCACCCACYGGGATCAGATAATGTCACTGGTGATCAACATCTGAACAGGGTGGTCAACTGCTCATCTGGTCATCTGAACTGGTGGTCAGCATCTGAACGTGTGAAAAGTCAGGTTGAGCTGGGAAAGGACAAAGGAAATTATACATTATGTCACACAGACATAATGTATAATTTCTTCTTGACATTGCTTGTCTTTTTATTCTGACCTTAACCACCTTCTCCTGCCTGAATTTACAGTGCTTACAGAACTTGTATTACAGTAATATCTCATTGAACTAAATAGAGAAACTGGCAGCATCAAATCAAGTGACCTTGCCAGGGAGAACAGCTACTTTCCATAGCTCACTGGAAGATAAGGGAAAACTCTAAGTAAAAACAGTTTAATTTTTTTTTCTTTGAAACTGAAACTTTTCATAAGGTCGGGGCTGCTTTCATTGAATAACACATTTTTGAAAGTCAAAAAAAAAAAAAAAAAAAAACCCAGCAGTTGTGCATAAGTCTACTTACTGAACTTAAAGTTCATGAATTAAGTATTCCGGATTTTAGAATATTTTCTGCTAAAATGAGTTTAACTTCTTAAAAGGAAGATAGGAGAAATAAAATGACCAATCAGCCTAAATGATTTAGTTATATAGAAAGTTAACATTTTTAAATTTCTGGAGTCAGTATGTTCTGCAAGTGATATTCTGTTTCCAGTAATATTTTTCTCATCCCAAACAGAATTTTGAAGTATTTATACTTAATACACGGTCTGTGGAGGGAAAATGAGTTCAGTGCAACTTTGCTGCAATTTCATGAGCTTTAAGGAAGTTGACTTATTGGGAAGATAAAAATCCTAAGGACAAATCCATGTTCTTTTCTACATTCAGATACAGTATGGATGCATGGTAGGCACTGTATTTTCCATAGTATACTCATTTAAATGATCATAGATAAAAGTAAATAAGGAAAAAAAAAAAGTGATCTTGCCTACATTTATTTTAGACTAAAGTATTTTATCTTGTATTTGATGTAAAACTTCTTCAKCAAGGCACAGTCCAAAAATCTCTTTGTTTAGTCAATTATGAATAAAATCACTGTGGTATAGAAGACATGCATCATTTACATCTCACTCCATTTGAATATTAAAGGTTTGTGTAGGATTACAGTCATTAGAGTAGTATTCACCCAAAACTTGAACGAGGGCATGCCTGTAAATAATAAGGTGAGGGATCATTTGAAACTTACATGCTGTTAAAACAGCCTGCAAGGTGATTGGGGTCTTACTATCTAGAACAAGAAGTTAGATACAATAAAAATCAATGATAAGGGATTTTATCTCCCCAACAAAATAGAATTCTTTTATAAAGAAAATTGGGTAATAGAAAAATATAGTCCCCAGACAAATTCTAATTTATCTTGAACTACATTATGTGAAGGTCAATAAGTAGGGAAGGGAGGAAATAGAATTGTGGTCTACAGGGGCAGAGAAATACCACTACAATGGCCTTGCAAAAAGGCTATCTGAAATTGTAGCAAGCTATTTAGATCACAGAACTATGAGACAAAAACTTGACTTGAAATGACAAATATAACTTAGAGAATTATAATGGATGAGGCACAGTAATTATATTAATACACTATTTGAATAATTCCCCTAATGTCTTTATTTTTTTCAAAGGAATTAACTGATAAAAGTGAAATGCTGCATCCAGGAAAATATACTGCACGTTACATAATGCTTGTGGTTTATAACCTGGTAGCATTCAGAGGCATGAAATGTGAGTGTAGCATGGGAATAAAACATTGTTATTATATTTCCAGTGTTATGTCTCTGAGTTATCTCCGTCCCTCACAAATACTCATCTAAAGCTCCTCTTTTAGGAGGCTGTCATGATTTACTACAGTTTTAGCCTAACTCTCTTGGTTATTGCACATACCAGCTATAGAGCTTAAGCACACTCAACAGATTTAGCACCTACTTAGGAATGTCCCAGTCAGAAACAAATAAACTAATGCTTCATATTCACACTTCCTATCCAACCTGAGCTTGACACTGTCCCTCAAAAGTCAACAAGACAACTTACCCTAGCAGCCTTCTTCCTAAAGATATAAAAGACCTGGTACATATATGTTGTCCACTTCTTTCTTCAGAACCCATTTCTTGTTTTAGTTTCAGGTCTGCTCTTGCAACCATTTAGGCTCTTTGTTCTTATACAAACTACTTCTCCATCTGAAAATGCCCTTCCACAGTCCTGTAGGATACATCCGCCAATATTATTTCTCCCTAGAAGGTCACAAGAAAATACAGATACACTAACAAGAGCACTACCAACTATGAAGTTGTAATTATCTGTATGCGTTAATTATATGTGTAGTATCTGTGATCTGTTAGATCAACTAATCTACACGAATTAGTCTTATAAAAGCTTTACAGAACAAGGAGTATCACAGCAAACACCTAAGTGAATATAAATTTCACAACTACCAAATCAATTTTTGCTGTAGATGTTAATGCAGTTACACCTTCTCAAAATTTCCTCTGATGTTAACACAAGATGACAACTAGCAGAAAATATGTTGCAAAGATGAACTTACAACTCCATCTTGTATTTTCACAACAATTATGAGTCTTCACTAGACCAAGTGTTTCATTATTTATCTTACTTACCTATGAATATGGATACTATCTCTTTGAAAGAGGAAATATCTATACTACTACAGGAGAAGCAGAAAGCTAAGTGGAGGCTTTTACAGCATCATTTACATAATAATTGCTTTAGTAATGCTTGGTTTGAATTAACTAGTATTTTCAATATGGCAAGAATTAACTTCAGGAGAGCATAAGAAAGGAAGTGGTTGACAAAAACCATGTAGTTACGAGGTTTGTTATGCCTTGTTTCTTCAATGAAAATCATAACTGACATACTACAGCATTCATAATAATTTTGTGGCATTTGTGGCAAACAATAAAATCATAACTCTGTGCTAGATTTTAGAGCATTTAGCCCAACATCATCCAGAAAATCCTTATTGTACTTCAGTTTCAAAGAMGGAATTTAGTCTAGTTCTGGACTTGAGAAATTCAGCCCCGAACACTCCCACAGGGTTAATTCAGGGTGAGTCTGTGTTCTTATTTACATTGAGTTGCACTCCCTCACATAAGCATTCATGTCACTATTGTGCAATATAGATTTCATATAGATTGCTGAAGAACAAGTTTCATCTACTCTCTCTTAAGCAGAGACAAGTCTTTAAAGTATTATTCATATTGCTTTGCAAGCTAGCCGACTTAGGAAGTACCGATATCAAGTGCATCATGTTACTGGCAGTTCTCAGTCTACCGATCTATCAGTCTACCATTTAATCAGCTCCACCTGATTAAACACATGTACATTCATTATGCCCATATACTGTCCTCTGTCCATCTACCAGACATCTTAATTAAGAAGAGTACAGACCAGTCATACCATTCAGCGTAGTGCAAATGTGAGTTACTTAATGACTACTAATGTTTTAGTTGCTGGGCAAAAGTCTTAAGCAAGCAGTAGCAAGGTTCAAACTACTGAAAAGAAGTACAGAATTTTTGTACTTAGTGATATTGCTCAGTAAGTCTCTGTTTTCTCTGCTACTCACTAGTACATTCTTCATAGATTGTGTCTTCTATTTGGAGCGTAATTCTGCCACACAAACACCAAATGTTAATGTCTAAATGTTAATGTTCTATATGACAAAGAAGTAATCCTTTATACCCTATTAGTTTCTACCAGTACCTTTCTGGAATAGTGTTTGAAAAATATATATCTTTATATTCATATACTGAGACCTCCATCTTTGTTTCAGAATCACAGAATGGTTGAGGTTGGAAGGGACCTCTAGAGATCATCTAGTCCAATCCCCCTGCTCAAGCAGGAACACCTGGAGCATGTGGCACAGGATCACAGGCAGTTTTGAAAGATCTCCAAATCACTCTTCACCCTCACCCTACTCCCGCTCAGTAGATATTCAGGGGAATATATGGCAAGGTCACTTATAGTTTGACTTTATGTGCCTTCCTCATATCAAAATACTGCTTAAGACAAATGTTACAAATACATAAAACAATTTAAACATAATTAAAACAGGAAATATCAAACAGCAGTACTTTGCAGAGGGCTTTGTTTCCTTTCTGAGTTAATTCTGATTGAATTGCATGGACTGATGGAATGGGAGAGTTGAAGCAAGAAAAAATAGACTGAAAAGCAGTGAGAGGAGAACAAAAGGGAATAAAGGAGGTGAAGGCATCAGGGTAGGGCCCTGTTCTCAGGAAAAAACATTTTTAGACAGACCCTGAGGACAGACATCTGGATGATATTGACGGAAATAACCTTGCTACGAAGTAGGGCTAGCAATGGCTCTCAATTCTGCAGGTGATGTCCTAAACAAGGACCATTTTTTCCAACTCACAATAATTCTACCTCTTTTCAATGTTTCACAAAAATCTTGAAAAAGGTTTTGGTATTTCTCTGTAACCTCTAAGGCTTTCAATACTGTATGAGATTCTGATAATTTTATCACTTATAACCTGCCTTTTTGAACTCCATTTACACTTGGTCCTACTTCTCCTGTTTACCCTCAGTAGTACTCCTCCTGTTTACCCTTGGTARTTCTCCCCCTGTTTATCCTCAGAAGTATTCCTCCTGTTTAAACTCAGTGGTACTCCCTTTGTTTAGCCTCTGTCCTACTCCCTCTGTTTACTCTCAGTGCTGCTCACCCTGTCTCAGTCCTACTCCCTCTGTTTACTCTCAGTCCTGCTCCCCCTGTTTACCCTCAGTGGTACGCCACCGGTTTACCCTGAGTGATATTCCTTGTTTACCCTCAGTGGGACTCCCCCTGTTAATACTCAGTCTTACTCCGCCTGTTTACTCTCAGCGATCCTCCTCGTGATAAAGTAGAACCTGGATGTTTTTTAGAAAATATGCATTTTTAGTATATGAAAAAGAAATGTGATTTTAAAAAATAAATAAATAGATTTGTAATGGATGATGTACCATTTCTTCACCTAAATAACAAAAATAACATTTCCAAATGAATTCTCGATTTACTCACATTTATATTTTTTCTTTCTGAGTTATTTTTTCAACATCACTTTGACAGTGCTTTCATGTAAAAAAATAATTCTTCATATTGTGAAAGGGAGATAAACAGGTCTTACCATAAAATTAAAACCATTTAAAAACTATTCATTTATGAAATAAAATATATGTAGCTATTAGGTGAGTAGCAACTCACATCACAGATATTTCCAAGTAGGACTCAAATACGGTCTTATGAAAATACTTAGCTCTAGAAAGGTCATAAAATATTGCCTTTCTTATCACTGAATAGTGTAGAACCTGACGTTTTCTCCATCTACTCCCTCTCTTCCTTTTTTTTTTTTTTTTTAGATTATGGCTTTTGCTATTAAGAACAGTATCATTTTGAATTACCTAGTAATACTTTAAAGACTTGCCTTTGGGCCAGCTGCATATTTCCTTTATCTCTACAAGTTACAGTGACCTTTTAAGTCTAAGGAGATAAGACTTACCCATTATACCCTTCTGTGTTCCCACCTATTTCTAGTTATTAGCTATTAGGATTCTTGGGGGACTATGGCTGTAAGCTTTGGAAACTGTACTACTAGGGCACAAGGAGAAAGGACACGCAACACCAAAAAAAAAAACAAACAAAAACAAACAAACAAACAAAAAAACCCTCAAACCCACAAAGCCGCATGATTTTGATGACTTGTTTTCATGGTATTCAGCTAGGCTCCTCATTTCACAAAGTCTTCAAGATACACCTAGCATTTGGAAATGTGACATCTTTTTGCTTCAAGTAATGTTATAACTTGTATAGATCAAGTTCAGGTGTACCTGCACATGTATACACACGTGTACAAACATATATGTATTCACATATATACATATATACACAAAATATAAATAAAAATGCTGAATAAAGAAGTTAGTTTTATCTTTGTATTATAAGCATGTTCTTTTAGCTTGAAGTTCCCTCCCTCCTCTTTTTTTTCTCTTTTTTTAATGTTATCCCTACAGATATTTGAGATGATGACTATATAAGACAGGCTAATATTGATTTAAATTACAATTCTTATCAGGCAACTGCACATTGTCCTGCCTGTGCATAAACAAGTAGAAAATCTATCCTCAAACATAGTCAAGAAAATTCCTAAAATTGCTACAAAAAATGGAGTCTATTCAMTGCCTATATAACTTATCAGTATCCTTTATAAAAAGGAGATGTATCCTTTTTATAAAGGAGAATACAGGTGTATGACTGGGAGATATAATTTAATAAATTCTCTTTTATTTAAGAATAGCAAGGACATGTAAAGCAATTTTGCTATTTTTTTAATATAAGAAGATAAATAAATTTTTAGAAGGGTATGTATTACACAAAATATCATGGCAGTGATCATCCACTAGATGAAAGGAAATATCTAATCGAATAGCAAAATGCCCCCAAAGAGTCTAATGATCTTTCCAAGAAAAAAAAAATCAAAAATATCTATAGGAATGATTTGAAATTATCGTGGTCAGTCTAGAATAAATGGTGAGGCAAAAGCTTGGGGGGTTGTTCATTTTGCTTAAGAACTTCCTAGATTATGAGAASGATATAAAACCTGGATATTTCATAAGTATCTTCAGAAATTCACTAGCTTTCACTCTGGACATTACCCTTAGTATTTTCTTTTTAACTTGAGAATCTTTCTTTGCAGATTCCCAAAAACACAGAAGCAAGTATCAGCCATTAACAGCTAACCTGCTGTTTAATGCTCTTCTGCATGCTGTCCAGGATCCCATTAGCCTCCTTGGCAATAAGGGCCAACTTCTGGCTCATAGTCAAATCGTGATCTACCAAGACTTCTAGGTGCTTCTCTTCAGAGCTGCCCTCCAGCAGGTCAGCCCTGGCAAAGGATCAGTATTTTTAAGGTAATACACTGTGCAAATGTTCTGGTTTTTTTTATAAGTAGATAAAATATCTCTCATCAGACTAATTTATGCTATAACTTTAACAGGCAGTCTCTGTCACAAAGCACTTAAGTCTTTCTAACTGCACAGTGAAATCCTGCACAGCAAAATGCTGCACAGCTGAAATCAAGGTTAGAACTTCTGTTCATTTCAAATGCCTGAGGTCTCAGAAGATGTAAATGCTTTCCACATAAAAGGTGGAAGAGTTCAGAATAGGTGTACGCTGGTATATTTAAGGTTACATAGTAAAATATGCTAACTAATTGATGAAATATAGATGTATAGAAACAACTGGATAAATATTTAACTTCCAGTCAAATATGCATTCTCTGCACATCCAAGAAGTTAAACTTAAATATGTGGTTACAAATTTTGAAAAATAATTATTTTTCCAGGATATTTGTACAAGATCTTCTTTTCACTTTTTTTTTTTTCACTAGTTATTTTTAAATTACAATTCAGCCTAATACCATCTATAATGATTGGTTAGTATTCTGGGTTAGTACTCCAGTTGTATCATTTGGATTCCACATTGAATATCCACTAAAAGCTTTCTCTRGATTTTTGATTTAGAGTTTAATGTGCTAGAATAAAATGGAGTTCCTAGACTCACTCAGTGTCACAGAAAAATATGTAGTTAAACTTGTAGTTCTTAAGTGATCTGCAAATGAAATGAAATGTAACCAAGAGAAAATTTTAAACAGAGATGTTTGTCATTTATTATGTCTGTCTTCAATAATCAGAATTAGCACACTTTTTGTGTTTTTTTAAATTACTCATGGTTTTGTTCTGATTTTGAGTAAGGACTGCTTTCCCATAAAGGAATAGAAATTTAATTTGTGTGGTATAGAAAAGTTAATCTGTAACCATACAGTATACAATAACTGCTTGTAGACCATAAATCAATAGATATCAACCGCAAGAAGACAATTATATTAAAAGACAAAAATGACAACTTAAATATGGCTTTATAATTATTTCATAAAAAATCTAGATTACTATCTTTGCTTTTTAAGAGGAGGTTTCTTAGACTGAATTACAATGTTATTTCATCATTTCAAACTTGGAACTTATCTCATTTGAGATACTAGATTTCTCTCAGGTCATATCCATAGCAATCACACACAGAAGCCATTTAAAAGCAAAAACTATTTCAAAGCAACTTATAAATCTGAACTCTCTGCTTTTAGACACTAAAAGACTGRAGCAAGAAGAAAACCTGTTATACAACTAGATGATGCTTAGAGGAGAGCTCAAGAATATTCAGACTTTCAGATTTGTATTTATTATTTCTGGCACATCAGCTAAATGCATTGATAATGCATTACATCACCCAAAATACTGTAATGCAAAAAGCCCAAATTGAATTAAACATATTTTGGCTCATGTAAATTTTTAGTTTATTAAACGCACACACAAAGGAACAAATATATGAGATCACTGCTTTAAAATTAAATGACTTTGAAAAAAGAAATAGAAAATCAGATCATATCAATATGCTCCTATTATTTATTAATATCTTTTCTTCCTTGAGAAGGAGATTGGAAGCAATTTCTCTAAGTGTCCAAAGAACATAAAACTGAATAGTTACTCAAAACATTATAACAGCTATCATTTTTCAACTAGTGTTTTCTTAATGTACTATACTGCTAAAGTCAGGATGGCATAAGATAGACTATTGGCATGCCCAAGTTCAACAGTCATATGCAAATGTTTATGGTATAAAAAATCAATGTGCTATATGCTATATGCTATATGCTATATGCTAATGGTTCGTGAGATATAAAGTTCTGCATTTATATCTCACTGATCATATTTCACATTTTCAGTAACACTAAACTCTCAATTTTTCCTTTTGTTTCACTGGATTTTTTAAAAACAAGAAAAATCCAGATATACTGTGGCTAATAAAAGCAGTAAACATACATTTCTTATTCTGTTCCTTTTTATGCTATTTTTGAAAAAATACTGTCAAAACATATTACAGTGAGACTAGGCATTTTTTTTAGTTCCAACTACTGCACTAAACTTATGAATTATTGCTTTGTTTTTTTAAACTACACCTTTCCTTAGACTTCCATGGAGTTATACAGGATATATACTGGGAAAAGGGTCTTGATAAACTTGAAGAAACATGATCAATAAAGAAAATAGGACAGGTTGGAAAAAAATGTGTTGTTTAAGACTCATTTTATTGCACTGTTTAAGACACCTTAAATACCTTAAGACACCTTAAAAATCAATCATTTAAGACTGCTTAAATCTACACCTGTTTCAGAYAAACAGATAATTTGAAACTAGATCAGAGAAGCCATAATAAAATAATCATTTAAACAAACCAACACAAAACAAGGACAACTGTTGTATTCTTCATGTAGCTTTGCATGCTTGCATTTGCAACTGTATTTGTTAATTAAATTAGATTTAGATTTTGGCCCTTTCTATCATCCTTGCTTTTGCAAGGATATTCTCCAGTGACTACCCAAAGCAAAATTCATCCTCAAAACTAAGAATAGTGGGCTAGATTCCTATTAGGTTAGATATCTTCATCACTTCCTCAAACGATGGTATCTCACTTTTCGCATAACAAAATGTAACATTTCTGTAACATTTCTCTGGAAGGAACAAATCAGACTGCAGCAAGTATTTTATTAAAGCATAATGGCAGACACAAAAGAGTGAAGCAATGCAGAGGGTGGAGTGCAAGTCTGCTTCTTAGTTTGGGGACCTAAACTCAGACTCTTCTCCAAGAATGTAGACCTTGATACCTTTCTCCTATGTTTTTGAACAAGTGGTTGATATGTGGAGCCATATCTGAAGTAATTATTTGCATATCTCGGTCCAGAAGATCACTTCATTCCACTATCTAAGCTCACACCAGATATAAGCTTGTAGAAACAGCTTCAGATGAGTTAAAAAAAAAAATCTTAAAATTTGTATTTATTTATTTATTTATTTTTATTTATGTATAATGTTTGCCTGGTCAGCAACAACCCACATATATTTCAATAACCTGAGCAATTCCTATTAACTGGATTGTCCGACTTTTGTGTGACTGTTGTTATAGTAAGATCCTGAAAGAGACTTTCAAGTGAAGGAAGGATAGTCTATATAATCCAAGCAGTACCTATACTTTAATTTAAAATAAATAAATACTTTAAAAATCAAGGAAACTTTTCTGCTAGTGTAATTTGCAAGTTTACAAAAATATATGGAAGAAAGACTGTCCAGGGTAGAAGCAAGAGAAAATGTACATTTATTTTTAGTTTTTCATCTCTCATTTTATCAGGGACTGACTATTAACCAGTCAGATTTTAAAGCATATTTTATTTTTCTGTTTCTATATTTAAAGTTAAAATTAATTAACTAATTAACTAATATTTTTATTACATAATTTTAAACATTTGGCCAATAAAATGTTCAATGATCAGAACAAAAGAAACTCCATCTTTAAGAACATGACTGCAACTGTCCCTTTTTAGTCCAGAGAAGACTAGAAAGTATTTACCGAGGCAAAAGTGGACCAAACAATCTAATGTGCTTGTCCATGAAATAGCTTCCAGGAATCATTTAATCCATCAATGATGTGCAGACAGTTTAGTAACACAACATGGCATCTAAGTAGACCAGAACACTACACTGTATAAAACAAAGGGTTAAAAAGATAATCTATTGAAAAGACAGATGACATTTAAAAAGAAGCTGACTTTCCTGCTCTTGGAAAGAAAGCTATAGAGCATTTCAGAGGCAAGATTTTAGAAACCTTCTGTCTCTCATCTGGACACATAGAAATTCTGATGCTTTCACTTTTTCTCAAACCAGTTTTCTACTTGCTGCCTATCTGAGCCTTCTTTGAACAGGAACAAGGTAAATATAACACTTTTAAGAGTGTCACAGATCATTACAGAAAATATACAGACTACATCATTAAAATCTTTCTGGGAGGCGATGTCATCATTGTGATTTTTAAATGTTCAGTAGAGATTTGTGTCCCAGACCCTACTGAGTTTTAAACAATAGTGAGATGCTTAAATCCTTTGCAGCATTTCTATAAATTTATATCTCAAAAAACTTCTCCACCAGCTTTCAGATTTGACTGCAATAACAATTTTTTACTTTAGCAGTTTTTTCAGATAGAAAAAAAGAATATTAAGAAAGACAGGCCCAGAGAGGTAGCTTTAGGAAGCAGTCTGAAGAGTGGTAAAGATCTTGAGTGGTTRTAAAGCAACACAAAATAAGAGCTAGTTTCTTCTTCTACTGTAAACACAGAGTATGAGATGTGCTACAATCACAACCTCTTTTTCCAAGGACTGTGGCCAGTATTTTGCTGCCAAGGAAGTCATGAAGGGGGAGAGGTATGCGTTCTGACGTTCTAGCAGTTGCCTGAGAAAGGAATTCCTTGGAAACTAATAGGAACACTGTGGGAGAAGGTTTACAACTTGGGTAGAAGGAGCCCAAGGTTTTGAAGATTCATTGACAGGCTATCTCATATGGAAACTGCTGAAAAATGTTGTAGTGATGAGGAAGAACCTGAATTAAAAGAAATGTCCAAACATGGAAGATTTAGAGACAGCTGACCTTACTTTGGAGCTGGGGAAGGATTAGATTGTTTCTTGAGATGTTTTTAAGTATTGTTTGCCCTATTTTTATAATTCTATGTTTGAAGAGAAAGAAAAAACAATAGGAAGAGATCCCAAAATAAATTATCTGTATTAGAAAATACTGTCATAATGTATTTCTCAAGAATAATAGAGGTAGATGCATAACTTCCTCATAAACCATTTTATAGAACATGACAACATGTTTGAACAAGTCTAGTGCAGATTAAAATTCTTATTACAGATATTAGCAATTCCTAAATTAGATAAGCTGACTACTTACACGTTAGAATCTACTATTTTATTAATTCATGCAGTATCTATTTATAACAATCCTTTTATGTGATCTGAACACACACATGTTTAGCTACTCAGTCATCATATATTTGCATTTATCTTTTAATTCTTTAACACCAGCTTTGCTGAGAATGTGGGTTTTTTTTTTTTTTTTAAATATCCATCAGAGGCAAGCCTTCAGGGCTATCCTTAAAACTCAGAGGCATTTACTCAAACATGTGGCCCCATGGCTTCCAAAGAATACACGAGAGCTATTTAAAATGCATAAAATAATCTGTCACTACACAATAATCTATAAATAGTTCCATAGACTTTCAATAGTGAAAGAATTTAACCATGCCCTTAACATGATTCAAATGGAAATAATGACATTGAATATGCATATAAATGAAACTTTCCAGTTTCAAATGAGCCTCCCAAGCTAGCTGACATATTTTTCTGAGATCTGGGCTTGTTTGGAGATGGTTGACTGGGAAGCATTAATAAGTTCTTGTTGCCAATTTCTGATAAGAAATGATACATTTCCTTAGGCTCTCTTCTCTAATCCCCTTAAAATTAGAACACTATACATAGGCAATTAGTACTTTCAGAACTCTCTTTTCTTTCCCCTTTTATTTTTAAACTCCTCATATGGTCTGCCTATTAAGGCGCAGTCAACAAGTGAGACAGCAAAGATACCACTGGAAAGACAAAAGAAGTGTGGACAATAAAGCTCAACTGCTTTGAGATAAGAAGACTCGGCTGAGGAAAAAGGAGAGAATGAACACTACAGAAGATATAAGAAGGTGAAGCTTTACAGTTCTGTATTGCAAGCTATGTCAGTAAAACCTATATACTAATTCTGTGACTTGTTTTCATGACAAAGTTGGTAAAGAGAACTGAAGATGGTAAACATGAATCTATTTTCATGGTTAAGAAGAAGCAAAATTTACTTATTCCTCTAGCTTTCATGGTACTTTCTATAATGGCATACAGTCACTTAAGACTTTCAATTTAAATCCATGGTTCCACTTGTGTATTTGCAAGCATCCAGGTACAAAAACATATGTAAATTTTTTGAAAAAAAAAGTATATTTAAGGTAATTAATCTAATAAGAAGGAATACATTGCAGGTAATTTCTTGATACAGGTGGTTGAGTAGCTAACAAGGGGAGGGATGCTGCTAGACCGGATGCTAACAAACAGAGACGGTCTAGTGGGAAATGTGAGGGTTGGGGGCAGTCTGGGCTGCAGCGACCACGAAATGTTGGAATTCACGATCCGGCGTGGAGGAGATGGGGCGAGAAGTAGGATAGCTACCCCGGACTTCAAGAGAGCCAACTTTGACCTCTTCAGGGAGCTCCTTGGCGCAGTCCCTTGGGACAGGGTCCTAGAAGGAAAGGGGGTCCAGGAGAGCTGGCTGATATTCAARCRCCACTTCCTCCAAGCTCAGGATCGGTGCATTCCCACAAGAAAGAAGTTGAGTAAGCGGGGCAGGAGACCTGTATGGATGGGTAAGGAACTGCTAGGCAAAGTGAATGAGAAAAAAAGAGTGTACAGTTTGTGGAAGAAGGGACAGGCCAYGTGGGAAGAATATAGGTGCATCTCCAGAGAATGCAGATGCGAAATGAGGAAGGCCAAAGCCCRAGTGGAATTAGTTAGTGCACTACTGAATGGGGAAAGGGCCTTGGTGATGGAGGATGCCGAGAAGGCAGAGTTACTAAATGCCTTCTTTRCCTCTGTCTTTACTGCTAAGGCGACCCCCCATGAGCTGCAGGGCTCAAGTGGAAGAGATATAAATGGGCTAGAGGAAGACCTTCCGCGGGTTGAGAAGGATTGGGTTAGGGATCACTTAGGCAAACTGGCCACTCAAAAATCTATGGGCCCAGATCGGATGCACCCAAGAGTGCTGAGGGAACTGGCCGAGGTTATTGCTCAGCCTCTCTCCATCATCTTTGAGAGGTCCTGGAGAGCAGGAGAGGTGCCCGAGGACTAGAAGAGAGCCAATGTCACTCCAGTCTYCAAAARGGGCAAGAGGGAGGAGCCGGGCAATTACAGGCCAGTCAGCCTCACCTCTGTCCCTGGAAAGGTGATGGAGCAGTTCATCCTAGAGAGAACCTCCAGGCATAGGAAGGAGAAGATGGTGTTGAGGAGCAGTGAACATGGATTCACCAAGGGGAAGTCATGTCTGATGAACATTATAGTCTTCTGTGATGGGATGACTGGACGAGGGGAGAGCTGTGGATGTTGTCTACCTTGACTTCAGCAAGGCTTTTGACACCGTCTCCTATACTATCCTCATACGGATGCTCCAGGAGAGTGGACTAGACAAGTGCACGGTGAGGTGGATGGAGGGCTGACTGGATGGCAATGCTCAGAGGGTGGTGATAAATGGGGCTGAGTCCAGYTGGAGGCCTGTGGCCAGTGGAGTCCCCCAGGGGTCAGTACTGGGCCCGGTGCTGTTCAATTTGTTTGTCAATGACCTGGACGAGGGCATGGAATGCACCCTGAGCAAGTTTGTAGATGCTACCAAGCTGGGTGGAGTGGCCAACACTCCAGAAGGCTGTGCTGCCATCCAGAAGGATCTGGACAGGCTGGWSAGTTGGGCAGAGAGGAACYTCATGAGGTTCAATAAGGACAAGTGCAGGGTCCTGCACCTGGGGAGGAATAACCCCAGGCATCAGTACAGATTAGGGGTCGACCTGCTGGAAAGCAGCTCCACAGAGAGGGACCTGGGAGTCCTGGYKGACACYAARTTAACCATGAGTCAGCAGTGTGCCCTCGTGGCCAAGAAGGCCAATGGGATCCTGGCCTGCATCGGGAGGAGTGTTGCCAGCAGGTCAAGGGAGGTGATCCTGCCCCTCTGCTCAGATCTGGTGAGGCCGCACCTGGAGTACTGTGTTCAGTTCTGGGCTCCCCAGTATAAAAGGGATGTGGAACTTCTCGAGAGGGTCCAGCAGAGAGCAATCAAGATGATTAATGGACTGGAACATCTCTCGTATGAGGAGAGACTGCATGAGTTGGCCCTGTTCAGCTTGGAGAAGAGAAGGCTGAGAGGGAATATGATTAACATGTATAAGTTCAGGAAGGGAGAATGCAGGGAAGAAGGGGACAAACTCTTCTCAGTGGTGGCCAGCAATAGGACAAGGGGAAATGGGCATAAGCTGAAACACAGGAAGTTCCATCTCCAGGCGAAGAAGAACTTCTTCACTGTGAGGGTGACAGAGCCCTGGCACAGGCTGCCCAGGGAGGTTGTGGATTCTCCTTCTCTGGAGGTCTTCCAAACCCACCTGGATGCCACACTGTGCCACATGCTGTAGGTGTGCCTGCTTGAGCGGGAAGGTTGGACTAGATGATCTCTAGAGGTCCCTTCCAACCTTTAATATTCCGTGATTCTGTGAATACATGTGGGCTTTTTGGAGAGGGAATGAGTTTTGTGGAGAGAAGTAAGTTCCGTTTCCAGGTTATACAGTTTCTAGTTCTATTAAGACTTTACAAACTGACCATGGAATATGATTAGTATAGATCCTATTTGTTGTTTCAGAATCATGTAATTATTTTATAATATGCCTGACATGAAGGAATTTGCAAACCAAAGCAGTAAAAAATTACAAGTTATAGCTTTAGTTTGGGGTTTGCTTTTTTGACTATGTGAGGATGATGGATAGACTTATTTCTTTTGACTTTATTGTTCACTGTGTCTCTTTGAATAAATGCTGAAGACTATAATAAATTCACATCACATTTGCAGAACCTCTGTCTGAGACTGAAGGTCATTTGAATATGAGACTACCAACAATTTCCAGAAAGGCACTTTCTATCTCTGTTGTCTGGATGCCAAATAAACTGAAATTTCTCAATTAGTTTATGTAGAATATGCATACATGCTAATCTGGTGCAGAAGTAAATATCTACTTTCTGATGTATGGCTTTATGAAAGGAATCAGTTCACATTATTGCAAAAATAATTTTCATACTCAGTTTACACTGTGCCTTTTTTCTTCATGCCAGTACATTAACCTTTTAGTCTCATCAGTGAACACTAAAAGTGTTGCAGCCATTAATAATAACAAACAAAACAAAATCGTTTGTCCTTCACTGTCAAAGAAACAATGTCAAGTATCACCTTGAATTCATGAACTTCCTACCTTCCTATAACCCAGCTAGAAGTCTAGATTATTTCATTGTGCATATAGAAATGTACTTGTCTATGCATTCTTGATGATTTCTGACACTACACTGCACTGTGTAAGCCTTTCTCACTAACTTTGAGAAATCATCCTTTAGGTTGAAATGCCAAAGAAAATCAACACTGATCTAAGAAGGAAAGTGTTTTAAAAGAGTAAATATTTATTAAATAAAACTTTCTTGTAGTATAAACATACATACATATGTACATACGTGCATATATATCTAAATATAAAAGTAGAAGTGATGGGACAGAAAATATGTCCTTCATACACATCAGTTATCCTTAAAAAAAAAAAATCTGTTAGAACACCACTAATACTCACACACTTATCATTTTCAACACAAGAATGTGCCTACCAATTACATTGTAAATCTCTTTTTACTGAAGGCTTCTAATTACATTGTTTCCCAGCGGTGAAATGAAGATTTTCTAATTTTAGATAGTGCATACCAAGACATACATGTGGGAATGTGATGTAAGATATGAGAAAGCACTTCAATTTCTTTAGCACATAAGAGCTACAAACAAGATCTTGTTGATCCCAAAGCTATGCAAAAAGTCATGGCATGAAGTACAGAAAAATAGGAGATAAAACTTGGAAAAATCTATGCATTATGAATCTTTCCATAACTTTATTAAGAAGTTAGATGAGCCTCTGTTGTTGATTTACAATGCTGTTAATAGAAAGTTAGCATTGTACAACAGATCTCGGCTTTGTTCCATTCTGTAGTGAAATATAACCTGTATATCCAGAGGATATGTCAAAATGAAAGTCCTACTAAAAAATGGACTGTTGCAAGAGGGTTGTATTCATCTCAAATCAGTGAAGATTTAGAATTAAAAAAAAGACTAGTCTGTTCTTATCAATTCACTTATACCCAGCATTTTAAGCACTTATTTATCCTGAATCTCTCCATGACTGAACAGGCTTGTCAGATGGAAGAAATAGATCAATAAAGAAATGCATCATTTTTATAAATAAGCAGAAAAAAAATCAAAAAAATAGGTGTTCAAACACAGTAATAAAAAATCAATTCTGCCTATGAAATACACCCAATGGCATGACCTTCCAGATACATTTTGCATTCAAATTTTGCATTTTTAATTCTCTCCAAGGCTCTAGAAAGAGATTATTGAAGACTTGTTTATGTATGATCCACAAGGAGCAGCCATAGGTTTGCTAAACTAAAATCTTTGATTTAAAAACATATTAAAAATATTAAATCTTCTGTATTTCCATTCATGCTGATATTATTGTCTTCTAGTGTATTTTGGTCAATCCCCAGTTTTGCACTAAGTTTTGCAAAGGAAAACTTTAAGGCCAGAAGAGTAGACACATTAATAATAGTTTCTGGAATAGTCTTTTATTAAAAGCAAATAAGCAAACTCTTTTATGTGTATCTGATCACAAAGCTTCTATATTTTTATAGGAATTCACGAACATGTATTAATTCCTCCAGCCCATTCTTCTGTTCCTTGCACTACCCTTGGAACATATGATAAAACTGCTTCAAAAACATTCCATGATCCAGACAATTCCAAATAGCATGTAACCTTGACAGATTCTTCTTTGCATTCTCCTCCAAATTATTATGGATTTTTTTTTTTTTTTTGCTTCTCTATCATTACTTTGATCAAAGTGATTTATTTGCTATTGAATATATTTCACGTAGAAACATTTGTCTTTTGGAAAAGAATGGAGTAAGGAGAAACCCATATTTCTTTCTTTTTCTTTCTTTTTCCCCCTAGTTTTACTACTTTCGGAAAAGAAAAACATGCAAAGCTGAAAAAAAAAAAAATTTCATTCTTCATTTCTCTAGCAATAAGAGATGGTGTTGCTAATAAGTAAATAATGTTACAGCCAAAATTAATAAACTTGAATCAGTTTCAGTCAAGATTGTCTTTATCTGAATTTCTGACTCTGTTGCTGTAGCTGCACAAGCTATTCAACCAGTAAAGGTACATTCCATAAGATCCAGGCACTGTCCGTAAGATCTAGTATAGACTTCCACTTCTGTTTTGGATTCCTATTTTTTTTTTTGAATGGTGAGGGAAGTGCAGAGTGGTAGGTGTTGGGAGGATTCCAAGTTCTTGTGCATTAAAGCACATCTCTCTTACAGATGACATTCTTGTCAGGAATAAGAGAAAGACACACAGAGATATCTTTACACAGAGGTTAAGTTTATTAGTGGCTCAAATTCAAGGAGATATTTATATTGAAACAGTTACTAGACAAATAATGCATAACTGTTGTTATTACTCATGAAGGATACCTAAGAGTTATCAGGAAAGGCTGTCTATAGAAGAGTTTTAACCCATCACAAAAGGGTACAAAAGGACTAAATATATATAAATCAGCCTAAATATATTCTATGCATTGCTATTACTGTTTTACGCTATTTACTGTCATAGTGAGCTGTTAACTTTACCTTGATTTGAGGAATTGTATGAGGTAATTCTGCTTGTGTCTCCTTAAGGAAAAATTCGCAACTAATTGCATTTCTTTAGAGGTCTGGTGTTTCTTCCAGTTTTAACTATTTTGTCTAGATTCTTTCATTGCTATAGTATAATCTTAGTCACCGACACTATTTCTAGAAATTATTATGAGGCTTATTAAATGTGGGTTCCATCCTATTCTATCATTTATTTTCTTTGAGATATCTTCCTTTGTCAACAAAGAAATAGCAGTTTCATTTACTACGCATATATGTATAACATAGACTAATAAAAAAGAACTACAAGAAATTAATTTTATTACTTGAAATATAGTTGCAGTAGTAATTAGTTATTAACTTGCACTTATCAGARGATATAAATAAGAATATAAAAGCTTGTATTAACTGACACTCTTCAGAAAACATAAGTAAGAATATAAAAGTTTGGGACAATAATTGTTTGATTTTTGCTTTTGCTTTTGAAATATTACTTTCACACAGAGGGTAATTTTTGGCATCATTTATCATTTAGTGACAAAAGATATGGGCTTGTTTTGTTTTTTTCTCCATGTAATACACAGACTTATATAAAAGTTTAGATTAATTGCAGGTCTGGATGACCAGAAATACTGACTGTTATTTCAGTAACATACAATCGGTATTTTATATCTAATTTCCATACAACATTTTGCTCAATGGCAATCACAAACTGTCAATTGACTCATCGTATGACTTTATCCTCTGATGTCAATTTACTTCAGCTGCAATTGTGAATAGCATGTATCTTGAAGATAGGTCTCATGAAGGGTCTCAGCTTAATTTATGCAAAAGAACTCTTTGCTAGCATTATGGTGAGGTCAGCAATATGCATATCCTGCAAAAACGTACTTTAAAGGTATTATGTGAGCAGAGAACCTTTGTTCCACGAGTCTTGTTATTGCAGCTTGGATCAGCCAAAAAGCACTGAAGACTTTTGGCATTGCCCTCACAAAGGAGAGTATTTTTGTTAAATATTCATAGAATATGGCAATAAATAGTGTATTTAGAATTTTAACTGAGCATAACTAAGTTTCATTTTTGGACACTGACTGATAATTCTGAATATATTTTTAAATTATATTGTGTCCTATAGAGTGTTTCAGTTTGCTTTGACCTCAACTATCTTGCCACAGGGGGCAGCATAAATATTCTATGACAGCCTGTAACAGAATAGATGTGAAAGCATCTACATAATTTCTAAGATATGAGGCTACCCAGCATAATTTAGGAAATCTATTAAAGAAAGTTTATCCATTTATATGTATTCTATAATTTATTTTATAATCCATTTTTGCTCTTATGAAAAAGATTTTTTTATTCTTTACTGAAAATTCACTCTGTTCTATAAGAAGAGTTCTATTAAAAACTAAAAAATAACACTCTGGCTGTGGTAGGTAGGCCCTATAAGGTCAGCTCAGCTGAATCCATATTAGTCCATGTTTTTGGTGAAGGAGAATAATTTCTTGAATTTCTGTGTGTTTTTAGCAGTTAAAAATGTTCTGTGATGATGTGATAGGTGTCTCAGTTGGCAATCCTTCAAATATCCTAAGTGTATTAAAGGCATTTCAAAGAAAAAATCTCATAGAGATTATATTCTTTGCAGAAGTTCCAGGCCAAATTATCTGGCTGCATTTATTGGAGACAATCTAGTTTTATAGCCTATCTTGGGAGTACTTTTTTAGATAATATTATAATATATTCACAGCTACCAGAGTCAACAACACAGTTTTGCCTCTGCTTACCTGTGATATTGGTGTTTTAACTTTTGCTTCACAATCATCAGAGATAGGGAGACAGGGAGGAGGGAAGGAAATAAATGTACAAAATGACCCACATGCATCCTTTGACAGCTATTGAAGCTATTGCAAATACTATAACAAACACCTTCTTTTCATGCAACTTGCATTCAATTTCATTTTGTATGACACATTTTCTACAAGACTAGGGGATCTTCCTTTCTCACACAGTTTTCTTGGGAGGACATTTTTCCACTTCGGAAGACATTTTTACAAAGGTGAGGATGCTGGCAAAGGAGATGTCATTTGCTGACATCCCATAAACTCAACAGAAGGTCATTACATTTAATTTTCTGTGCATCTTATCTCAGTATAAATGAAGATAAGTCAAGGTTACTTAATAGTTCTTTTATTTCCAAGATGAGGACAACAAGGGGACTACAAGATCTATCATCATTAGATACCAGGCTCATTTTAAAAAAATACAAGACAAAAAAGCTATATGGAAATGATTAAACATCAGAAAAGAAACCGTTGGTTTGCATGTTGCATAGCACATTCAGACAGCAAACAACAACATCAGCAAACACTTTCACATTCCCATACACACACAGTCATTAACTTAAAGTTAATGTTGCTTGAATTCAATTCCTATCTGCAGCCTCGGCAAAAAGCAAGGAGATGTGTTAAGCTCGCCTAACTCCCAACTTTTTATTATACTGGGCGAACACAACAGATTTAATCTCAGAACAAAGGCAAATAGTTGCCTGTTTTTGACTTACGATTTCTCCTGACTTTTGCCACACGGAGTTTGATCATATTTGAAGGTCTAGATTAACATACTATTGATTTACTAAGCACACCAGAGAGAGCTTTCTTAGATAAGCAGATAAGCATCAACATTTTTATTGCTAASTCAATAAGCAGGAGACAAAGGTAGAATGCAGTGAGAAATTTAATATTTAGCTTGCCATGCATAATGCATAAGAAAGATGGGTGAAACCAAATGCTTAAAAGAGTTACATCCAGCACTGAAACAGATGGTATAAAACCAAGTGTTTTTCAGCTATTAATTTTCATTGATTGCTTCTGATCTCTTCTAAGATTATTTTTTCTTCCAAACTTCTTTTAAAAGCCTAAACATGAAGAAAAATACTCCATAAGCATACGTACCAGAAGCGTCCCCTTGTGATAATTGGGGCACTTGGGGAGGTCTATGACGAAGTTCTGGGGCTACGTCCCCAGGCCGTCACATGCAATGAACCTACGCCATACCAGTTCACACATGCAGAAGGATCAGAGTTTTTACTGAGGAGTTCAGCATAAAATGAATATAACGCCTTGAGGACAGAGGCCTCCATGGTCAGGGTACCCCTGCTGCYTAAATGAAGGTGGTTAGCTGATTACTCACAGATTATGAAATGCAGTTGCTCTACTACAAGATTCCTGTCTATACAAAATCACGGATTTCCTCTGCTTCTGAAATTACAGCACTCCCATCCGAAGAGTGCAGATACTTCTGCCAGCACAGAAAGGGCCGATTTCACGTCAAATGCATTCATTACAAATAGTGGGAAAACATGAATGCAACTTGTGCAAACATTGCCACATTTTCCTTTGCTTCAAAGCAATATCAATTATTAGCAAAGCTTTAATTTAAAAATAGCCCAGAAAAAAATAACCCTGAAAAACTTCTGTAGAGGTTTTTACAATCTTTAAAGCTGCCTCCATATTACATTTAAAAATATTTTAAAAGTCTTTTGAGAGAATATTAAAATGATTTCAGGGAAGGGAGAGAGAGAGGGAGGGAGAGAGGGAGGGAGAGAGGGAGGAAGGAAGGAAGGAAGGAAGGAAGGAAGGAAGGAAGGAAGGAAGGAAGGAAGNAGGAAGGAAGGAAGGAAGGAAGGAAGGAAGGAAGGAAGGAAGGAAGGAAGGAAGGAAGGAAGGAAGGAAGGAAGGAAGGAAGGAAGGAAGGAAGGGAGAGAGGGAGGGAGGGAAAGAGAAAGAAAGAGAAAGAGGAAGGGAGGGAAAGAGAAAGAGAAAAGAAGAAAAGAAGAAAGAAAAGAGGTATCTAAATCAGGCAGGGCCTCAGAATAACATCTATTGCAGATACATATTCTAAACACTGATTTTTAATCCTGTGTAAACAAGTGCAGTCAGTCGAGATTCTTTGTATTCTGCTCTTGCTTCCATGTCAGGAAAGAAGCACAGGGTATATCCCATGTGATACTGCATGTGCTTGTCTCCATTTGTTTACTCTGATCCTCTGGCATCCTTTTTGCCATGGTTTTATTTATAAAATGCATATAAACAATTGTTTAAAGTGCATATAGCAATTGTTTCATGTAACCTGTTATGCATTTTGACATCCTGCACATGTATGCTTTTGGATACTAAGGTGTTTACTAGTGCTTCTCTTATTTGCAATTTTGGCATGCAGGTTTGAACAGGTGGGACTGACATGATAAAGTCTGGAGGTTAATATGATGCTACTTCCAGCAGAAAAAAAAAAAAAAGAAGGCATTTATTGAGTTTATGGCTGCCAAGCAACTGAACTGGCTTTTGTAGCCTGGTTAACGTTCATATTATCTTGTGAGCAGGAATAATGCCATCTAAGCAGATGGTTATAATGCATATTGATGGACAAATGTTTACGTATGTACAACAATTGGAGATGTTGAAGATTTCAGTATCCTCAGGCTGGAGGATCAAAATGACAATCCATCCAGTGCTTTCATGCATAAGATTAAGGGGATAAGGTTTCCCTTTTGCTTCATCTCACAGATACTGCGGATTAATCTCTATGTCACTGTGTCCTATTCCACAGCAGAATGACAAGCCAATATGATCCACTGACATTCCAGTTAAGCACACCATGTAGTAATAAAACACGCTTACTATGCACGTCAAAAATTWCTGACCTCCCCAGGAGCACTCATCTGAACTATCTATGTGAGAATGATTTTGAAAGACAAACAAATTACTGGTTTATTTTAGATTTTTCACAAGATGCCCATACTTTTTTAAAAAAAAAAAAAGCTAAGCCTGTTGCTTAGCCTGTTGCAGTGGAATGCTGCACATGAGAGCTACAGAAGAAAGTGGCAACATAATCACTCATGCAGTAGAGAAGACAACACTGAAAAGATCAACTTACATGATTTTGCTTTTAAACTTTGGTTATGTATATATTGCATGTACTGGTATACATTTGTACCTCATTACCAAGACTGAAAATATGCTATTCAGAAATATTCAAAATATTCAAAAGGAAGGTTCCTTAAGACAAGTGCTTCTGAAAGACTGTGAAAAGAATGAGTGCAGGAGAGTGTAAAATGGCTTTTGAGAATCACAGAACCATCATAATCTTTTGTAGTACACAGATATTTGCTTGCTTTGGCAACTTTTCACAGATGTACGTTTAACAGATGTTATCTACACAGGAAGAAAATATAAGAAATATAAAAGGAAAGGAGAATGCAAACAAGATCCATCATACTTTGTATATATGTTTGCATTCAAGAGCTTCCAAGAATATTAAATAATAACCAGTAAAGCATTAGCAAAACCAGTGATACTACATTGAAAAAAAAGGTGACATAAATAAGACAGTGGAAAGAGGATGCCCCTAGCATAATAACCTGTAGACTAGCTGAGAATGCCAGCAAAGTAGACGATAAAGTTTCAGAAATAAAATGAAGACCTATTGGCCTTCTGGGACTGGGAGAGAGATTCTCAAGAGGAACAAAATGAGAGAAGRAACATGAAGAATATGATAGATTTATAAATTTTAGATTAACTTGGTTAAAAGTGGAGGTTAAATCCATTTACACAAGTGAGATCTCTCAGGGAGAATTTGCAGAATACAAGGATACCATAAATAATCGATATAGAGATAACAAAGAGAATTAGAAAAGACATTAATAACATTCAAAAGGGTACAGGATATGAGTGATTTTATCAAAAATAAAGAAAATTAGAATTATAGCTTTAGGAATCTGCATGGAAAGAAGTCATTTGAGATACTGGAAAGACAATTTTTGATGACATAAGCATAGAGATAAATTTGTCTTGATCATTAAATAGCGGCTATTTTATAATTAGTGAGCAATATCAGCAATCATAGAAGAGATTTTTTCTTTGATATTATTTCTGCTTGAATAGTGGCTGTTAAAATATAACCTAAGAGCTGTGTATCATGTTGCTGAGTGCTATTTTAATTTGTCTGAAAACAGGGTATGCGGGATAACTTTAGGAAATAATGTTACCCAAATTCATCAATCACATATCAATGAACTAAAAGAAACAGAAAAAGGTTTAAGACATTTTTAATGTGACTGAAGCCACATAGGTTTTTCAGAAACCCAGGAAAGAAATGAGCACATAAAAAACAAAAGATACATTTTGAGCTAGGGATGAGTGTACTTCTGGTATCATGCTTATGGTACAGTTAAACTCACTTGATAAAACAAAGCCTCATTAACAAAAGCCAATAACTAATTTTATATTTTTTGATCTGAGAGGATAGTCAAAATTAATCACAGAGGTAGAGCTTTATGGTATAAACTAGTAAAATTAAGTTTGAATATTTTTCTCATATTTATTTACAAATATTTATTCTTCTCCATACAGCAAAGACCTGTGGCGTCGGTCGTCCCCCCCAAGGAAGCACAGAGGACTATTTGCGGGGGTGAACAAATAGCCTCTTCAATGCTGTAACTCCTCCCTTTTATCCCGTAACACCCGACTGGACTGCGCCCCGTACTCGCAATACTCCARTCACCAGAAGGCGCCATGTTGCCTCTTGCCATTTATGCTCCTCCACGGGTCTTCCTCSTGGCCCCTTGTGGCTTTAGCTCCTCCATCTTGCGAGCCTTGTTTTCCCTTCCCCCGACTGCTTCTCACTGTAACCCTTTCCCGAACAAAGACCCAGTGCTTTTGACAGCTTTAGGAATTAAAATTTCAAAAGCGTCCAAGAATTTTACATTGCAGGTCTGCACTAGTCGCAAGGACATCGAAATGAAAGAAGTTTATCTTCTCTTTTATTTCCATATTAATTTCAGCAAACCATTTTATGAATCCTAGTATGAACAATTTTGATTCAACTCGATTAATTTGCAAATATGTCTGTATTTGAGCAAAACGGATTCCTCTCTCTAGGAATCTGATAACAAATGAGATAAAGAACTTGAAAAGGGACTTTATAGACAATACTTGAAGATATATAATCATAATGTCGAGTACTAATCACATATTAGCCAGAAACTTAGTCTGAACAAAATTTTCAAATAGAAACTCAAATGTGGTTCTAGCTCCGCTGAATTCCATGGCAAGAGCACTAATAAATCAGCTTTTACAATAACTTCACAAAATGCCATTAAAAAAATATATATACTGTAAAAGGTACCAGCTATATTTCCTAATGTAGCATTCCTTCTACCAGAAGAACTGAATTGGAAATCTTAAAATTCTGCCTCTCAAGTCCTTCCAGCTGTGGTTAGTAAAGGATATTTAGAGAGACATTTAATGAATAGAAAAAGAAAAAAWTTTTTCCCTGATGTATCTTTCTAAAACTAAAGTTCACAGAGAAAGGAAGAAGAGTTTCTTCTGTCCTGTTTCACAGATAAAACTTCCAAAATGGACAAAGAGCTGTAATAGTTTTTTTTTCTTTCACTAGAACTTTCTTTCACTCCTCTTTCATTAAACATCACTTTGTTGAATCTTTAACAATGAAATTGACGTAAACATCAAAATAATAAAAATAATGAGATTAAGAAATAGCATTGCTATCATTTTGCTTAACGAAACAGAAACAGGAAAAGGTCAAAGGTATAGCTAAACAAACATAATACAGGAGAATATAAAAATTCACGGTAAACTATGTTTGACTTAGCAATAGATTAAATGTTGCCAGCTACATCTTAATAAGAATTAAGCTGTTAAATCAAAAAATATAAAAAAGGCATAATATTTAATAATCTAGTTAATTAAAAATCTTACGCATTGATGGAAGCTCCCAACCATATCTGAACTAATCGTGGAAATGCCAGGCATACATCAATAATTTTCCTCATTTGAACAGTGATACTGGCTTTTGTTCAGACACCTAAAGGAGGGAGTAAGGGAGAGGTCTACATGCATAAGTATTTACAACATGGGGGGAAAAAAAAAAAGGTGTAGGTCCTATATTTAAATCAAGATTTTTGATTTATGAAGTTACTGAATTAATTTTTAAACAAAGTTTATATTATCATTGGGAATTAGACTACATCAAGAAATCACTGTGACAAGTCCTATCAAAAAAATACAAACCAAGAAGTAGCCCTCTGAAAAGGTATACAACCCTACCTTCTTTTGTGCCGTAAATTGTTGTTTGTCTTCCCCATTTCAAATCAGTATGACAAGCTAGGCCAGGAAGTACAGACAGAGGTCCTAGAGACTAAGTCAAATTCAATCAATAAATAACAGCTGCAAAGTAAAAGAATTGCTTCTCTGGAGCAATTAAAAAAAGAAAAAAAAAAGAAAAAAGAAAGAAAACACACAAGGTCACTTGAATAAATGAATAGGGATGGAACTCTACATCCGCATAAACATTTAAGAAGGTGTAATTGCTGTAATACTTTTTCTGATTTTGTAGAAATTCACATTCTTAAAATGGGTTGCATGCAACCCTACGGAAAGGATGATTTTTAACAGCATTCTGCAACAGCTTTTGTGCTCCTAGACCAGCTCCTGCTAGTAGCTGACTTTGTTATTGGAAAAGGAAATTCTTGATATTTGGGATAAATTATTACATGATTCCTTTCAAAGTGATATGAATTAAGTTTACAAAATCTTAAAATCTTAGATGTGTACAAACATACATACATATATATTTTAATAAAAAGCTGTGCGGTCCAGTTGATTGCCCATTCTTCTTTCTAATTCTAAGCAAGAATCTCAAATTAAATAATCCTGGCAACAATATTTCATCAAAAATATCTAATTTAATCAACTAATGAGCCACCAGTAATCTGTATTTAAGTTTTTTAATAATGTTAAYAGATTGTATATTCTCCAGAATTCTTTATGATTTCCACATTTTGTGATGATGTTGATCTGAAATTTAATTAGCATTTCATTGTATCCTAGGTTTATTCCCCTCATTGTCAGTGTTTTTCTAGGCTATTTTGGAAACTTTTGAAGTTAAGGGTAGTAATGAATTTTGATACACCGGATAATGTCTATTAACTTTTTTTTTTTTTAATTAAAATAGCATTATCATTTGAGGATGAATGCTATATATTTCTTTTCATTCTTCTCATTTTTAACTCAGATTACAATGTAGAAACTTACAGAAAAGAGATTTAATTTCTTTTGCAGATTCATTTTAGAATCATTTAGATATTTAAGCAGAAAAACAGTATGAGCTAAATGAAGATACAGAGTGTTTGCTCACTGTGATTAACAGAATCTCACCTCATAACCTTCACTGAGTCAATTAATTCAGAAATTTGAAACACTTTTCTGCCTATATTTTTGTTACAATAGTTTGAATTGTTTTCCAGAAAGAAGCACAGAGAAATAAAATTTCAAAGAAGCTTTATGGAAGAACAGTTCATTTTAATACAGGTAAACAGGACTATTTACCATGAAAAGACACATTAATAAGTCACATAACGTACTGTATTATCATGAATAGCATTTCTAAACAATCTAGCGATTAGTTTTTAAAGAATCTCGAAGACTCAAAAATAACTTGGAAAAATACTTCAAAAATATCCTGAATGCATGAAACAACTACGCAGCTTTATCAGAGGGCTGTGAAAACAATATTGAGGTTGTTGGGATGATTTATGGTTGTGAGTTCATGCATATTCTATCTGACTTTTTCAGCAGTTATGATGAACACCATTTGGGTGTGGGACTGTATCAAAATCCTCCTAGTGAGGATATCTGGGAGCTGCAGACTTATCATAACCTCTTCTATCTCATTCTGCTTGATGAAGCACCATCAAGCTTAGGACTCAGAGGAAACCTGTAAGGGCAATMATAACACTAGACAAAAAGGCTAGGTAGTAGGATTTTATTTACAAAAAAAAATCAATATATAGTCACTCTGAAAAGACAAGCCATTGTATTCACTTTGTAAGAACAAGACAACTAGGACACATACAGGGCCCACRTGCAGGTCTGAAAAGCCATAGAACAATCAAGAGAAGACAAGAAAATAAAACACATTGGCTATTTTTTTAGCAGGTAATACAACTCCTAGAAGATGCCTAAGTGGTGTTTATCTTCAACTTTTCAGACAAATTTCAGCAATTACCATGATCCTGAGTATCTTCATATGTGACTTCACAGTCACATATGTGAACTGTGATGTGATAGGACATCACAGAAAAAAAAATGGAAAATGGAACTTAAATTTGAGGAAATTTCCCAATCAATATTTTCCCTCAGTGAGTGAGGCCTAGGATGGACAAGCCAGCTGGTCTATAAGGTTTGGAGCTGTAGTACATAAGCCCTGTCAGCATTTCCCCCTTCATCAAATACTAAACAAATACCTTTTGTTTACTTTTGAGAACAAAAATATATATTTTTCCTACTATTATACAAACAAATATTTAAGCCAAAGGTGATTGAACTTTTCCTATCATTTCACTTTTATACTATTCCTTTTATACTATTGACTTGAATTTTTTTTCATATCTTTAGCAATGTCATAAACTCAGGAATAATTAAATTTAGCTTTTGAAATTGCAACACTTTGAAATTGAAATATTAAGCTCCCAGGATGGAGAACTTCTGAAAGATGATACACTTCTAATTTCATATGGAGAAAAAGCTTCCTCTTTCAACTCTACCTCTAGCTTGTGTAAGTAGGTTGTTGGTCTGAGACACCAGCTCCACTAAATTACTCTTCCAAGGCCACAGTCATAGAACCATGTCAGTGTAATATATGCCCTTTTTCATATTCATGCTAGATTACTTCCACATCTTCATTCTATTTCCAGAAYTGATAGTCTCATTTCTTTCACATGGTATATTATGAGGAAAATAGATGTAGGTGATAAGACATTTGTAGAAGGTCTTTTCGTTTCTAGATGCTTCATTGTTTATAATTATTGTTATACTACACAAAATGKGTCTGAAAAACAAGGCAGAGCAGCCCTTTGCAGACTTGAAAAAAATGAAGAGGAGGAGTCATGGTTTGTGAAATTACAGATAAGAGGCCAGCAAAGTGAAGAACAGTATCTTGACTTCATCATGTTCATGTTGTATTTTAAGACTGCTATTGTAGATTATACTGAGAAAGGTCCCACAGCACACAGTAAGATCAGAGTTCACTCTTTTAAACCCAGATAAAACTCCAATATAGTATTCTTAAATCTTCATCTCACAGCACCAACTTCTTCACTTGGAGGAGACGAAAAAGAAAAACTGATGTAATGTTCATGTTTGCTGTCTCTCTGAGGTCACTGTCATCTCTGACATCTCTGTCTGATGGAAGTGCAGCCCTAGGACATTTAGATTTTTCTGTCAATATGATGTAGGACTGTATTTCTGACCATAATACCATTTTCCACTATATAAGAAATATATAATTAATTTAGATGRAAAAAAAAACAAACAAAACTCCCACGAACTCTATGTATATATAAATATATATATAAAACATAAACAGAAGTTCTTCTTAAATGTAATAGAAAATATTATATGTACATCTTCTAAGATCTATTAATTTGTGCTAATTATCTTGTCATGCTGTGTCTGTACTGTGAGGTTCAGAATATTGTATTTTATCTGAAGTATAAGGTAGTGATGGATTCTAAGAGATAAAAAAATCTCTGGACTATCTATATACATACGCRTATCCATATCCATATCCATATCYATATCCATATCTATATACGACTATCTATATTGTAAATTTTTACTCTATGAAAACAACCACAGTTTCTACAGTGAAGTATCACTCTTCACCTCCCCAATGTGTTTAAAACCAATAAGAATATGAAATTGTTCTAGGTTGTGGTCATCTGAATGTGTATGCATCCAAGAACAACAGGTGATGCCTTTGGCTTCAGATTATAATGTACTTCCAGTGAGCTATGAAGAATCTCTGCTAGGTTAAGAGTCTACACATTGCTTCATTTACACTTAAATATAGGTTGAGAATCTTAATTGAAAGTGTTATCCTCCCATATACCTCTGATATAGRCACATTATAAGAATAAGCCATAAAWAATAAAATGATACAAGCACAAGGAAGTGAGTGTGTTCTTAGCAATTGCTCATCGATCAGCATCTGGCAGGCACAGGGGCAGCTTTAGTGTAAGCAACTAAATCTATACCTATAGGTCAAAACTCTGTATCTGTGGGTCAAAACTTTTCTCACAGTAGAAGAGGTCTTATGGATCAGTTTACAAAGAGTCTTCTGAGTGTGAGGAATGAAAGTGTAGCAGCTTGTGTCATAAAACATAGCTGTCCTACAAAAGCTCTTTAACTAAAGACAGAAACTTGGACATACCTGTATTCAGAAATAGATGTTGGATGTAGGAAGAAGTGTGTAACTCCAGCCAGCTTTTCCCTTTCTTCATCTCTAAGAACTATCTCTTTCTTTTTTTTTCTTTTCCCCTCCCTGCAATGACTGTGTGCTCATATTTTGAGAACAGGAGAACTGATATGACAAAATCCTTGGAGATGGAAAGGGAAAAAGAGGTGACAGTATGCTTTGCTAAGAAAAACGGGAAGGGAAAATGGTATCAATTAAGTTGTTAAATAAGGGGTGATGCAATCAGTGACAGCTAACAAGGCTAAACTCACAGAGTGATTTGTCTGTAATAATGGAGCTAGTTCAAACTGATTTCTCTTACAAACAATATCTCCCCCTGCCTTTTTTTTTTTTTTTTTTTTTTTTTTTTTGAATAGAGGGAACCAAACGCCAGAAATGTCTATGAGTCAAAAAAATCTGCTCCAGTATCTCATGTAATTAACTGTCTACCTGCTTCATTCAGCTGTACTCTTGTATGGACTGTGGCAGCAAAACTACACTGTCCAATTGTTTTGAATATAGAAAAAGGATTCACGTTAACTGCATATAGTCTGAATTTGTACAGCAAGAAAAAGAAACGAACTCTATACTATGATCTTAAGTGACAAGAAGAGGTGAGTTTTGTCAGCAGTGCCATAAGGGAAGTTCAGAATTGTCTGTTTGGGTTTCTTGTTTGCTTCCTGGCCTTGAGCAATCAAGAGAAGTTCAGTTGTGTTAAGGTTAAACTGAAGTCAGACCATCTAAAAAGCAATAGCAGAGAGAAAGGATAATATACAGGAAGGAGCTGAAGAAGACAAGGGAGTAATAGGACTATTAATTCTTAAAAAGGAAAAGACTTTCTTTCCTCATGRAGAGGAAAAAAGAATAGTTAAACTTTTGCTTGTTTCAAGTATTAGTTATTAAAATTTGGCAGAATTTTTACTTCCAAATGTGCTTGGGTTTTGATCTCACATTTATCTATTTGCAATCTGGGCTATTATGTCTTTTCAAGTATTTACAATTTTTTATGACAAGTAAATAATATTTATATTTATTTAGCAATGGAGCAATTATGTGATATGGGTGGATAAGCCCTATAAGGATATTTATCAAAATAGGAATGAAAATTTAATAAATATGCTTTTGTGTCAGCATAAATTATTTATTCTGTTTACAATAAATATTTTTGTCTCAGTCATCTGGGAAATCAGACCCAACCACACATCAGTAGTCTGAATAGCATTTCTAAGGAGGAAAAAATATAACAATTTATATAAAAATAACTTTTTTTTTAAGTAGTGTTGAGCACAGATATAAGACACAATGAGGATAATAAGTTAATGTAAGGAGAAGCACCTAGTGAAGAGACTTTGAGGATCAGGAACCTTTCATTGCTCCATATGAACATAGAGGAATGAAATCCATGCCTGGCAATATTCACAGTACCGGAATGCCAGTGAAGCAGACAATTACCTGTCATGTTGCTAAATGCAAAATAACTTGCCTTTCCCTCTTCTCCCAAGAGGATTCTCATCACAAGATATCGAAGACTTGTTTTATTACAAGCAAAAAGCTGCACTTGTTCCTCCCAGCAGATAATCCTTGGCTGTTGCATTTAATACCTTGATGCTGCTGGCAAAATCTGTAAGTTTTATTAGTCTGCCTTTGATTCTTTATAATWGTAGTGACTCTTATTTCTGCTAAGAAAGCAAAAGGAAGAAGTCTTTATTTCCAAAAAGAAGAGACATTCGTACCTATTTTGACAGTGCAAATCATTAAATGGAGCTACAACTTCAACCAGTCCAAATTATTCTAACTGTAACAATAATTTGAGTCAATTTTGTTCAATATTACTATCAAATGCTATGAAACACTTTCCTTTTACTGTTTCTAGGATTATACTTTCATATAAATATGTATGTGCTACTAAATTCATCTCTAAACCTGTTTGTTGTTTCTGGGAAAAAAAATAGCAGAACACTCTATCCTTTATGAAACAAATTAGTTTATGTTTGGAATAGAATTTCCACAACCTGGCAATTATATCATAGGTATAGGCTTTTTTAAAAATAAATGAGTTCTAAGACTTAACATGATAAAATTAATGCTAGAGATAACTTTTAATAACATTTCTTCACAGTTTTAGAATAATATTTCATTACCATATTTCTAATTGCTTTGAATTTGACTATTTAAGAAATATAAATATGCACAGGTCACATATTAGGCTAAATATTACCATTCAAAAATTAAATTTAAAGCATGTTATTCTTTAAGATATTTAACTGAAAAATTAAGGATATGAYACCAATTAACATACTTAGCATTTTTAAAATTATTCTCTTTAGGGTGATACCTTAGTTTCTTTCCTCAACAATATCCCAATATCACAAGCTAACTATTAATAAAATTGATGAGCATTAGATTCTGAATGCCAATTAGAAAATTCAGTTGCCCTCTTTTTCCCCCACAAATCTCACAGATCTAAGTAAACCATTTTTATGACTATTATTATTCATTAGTCTCTATGCTTAGTATAGAAGCATCATTTTTTTATATATATATATAAGCATTTATATATTTTTCTTTCCATAATAATAAACATACAAATATCTGGACTAATACTAACTTATGTAATTCTTCCTTTTCTATCTTTTTTCTTCTGAGCTTTTATCCATAGGAACCACACTACGGAAATACTATTTTAGTAAATCTGCTTGTTAACACATTCCAGAGAATATCTTGAAGATAAATACAAAATATTTATTTTAATCTTATATCTGCATACATACAAAAGTTATATATCATAAAACCGTCTATATTCTCATTGTATATATATATATATATGTATATATTTCTAAAAATATGTGTTTGTATGTATACATAGATGTATACTTAATGGCTTCTGAACTGTATTTTCCAAATAGAAAACAAATCATTTTATCAATACTATAATAAGCAGGAAAAATATATATTTATTAGAAACAACATTTTCTCTTAGAAAAGAAATAATATTTTAGTTTACATGTTCAGCAAGATAGTCTTGCTTCTCTTACAAATGTGACTGCAGGTCATTGCTCTYATGAAGATTATAGAAGGGCAGACGGAGGAATGAATTTTCTTTTTATCGTGAATCAGCAAATACCAATTCATATTCACTAAATTGGTATTTGCTGAATAGCCTAGAAAAATGTTATGGATTCTTGTAATAACTTTTCTCCTAATTAGGCTTTCAGGTTTTATCAAATCAAATATCTTCTTATCATATCAAGTGATAAGAAGAAGATGATTTCTGCCAGGGTAACTTATTTTAATGTAGATAAGTTAAGAGCAGTGACAAAGCACATGATGCAAGRAAACCTGCCATGAATCCTCAATGCACGCAGCCCACCATGACCTTCAATCAAGGCCTTAGGAACTGTTGCTCATTATAAAGACTTGATTTCCTTTTTTTTGGAAAAAAAATCTAAGGAAACTAGAATGAGTAGGAGCATGAACAGGATGATTCATTTTTAAATTGCAGTATAGGTTTCTTAATATCTTTTGGAAATATGAGTGCTAGGCTCCTTCAGAAATAAAACTGTGTTTGAAAAGAATTTGTCGGAACAAGCGGAAAAGAGCTGCTATTTAGAAAGCAKACCACATCAAAACCTTTCTCTAAACTTGCTTTTAGGAAAAAAATAAAAGTTTTTTTTAGTTTTGAAAAATCCAAAGACAAAGCCTCAAACTTTGCTATGTGTCAGGACAAGAGAAAAYGATCTTTACTCTGCTTTCAGGTTTTCACTTCATTAATTTGCTATTTCAGGAGTGCAATAGCATTTAGAAATCTTTTTCTTTTCTTTTTAATTGAAATGCAAAGTACTATCTTATGTACTCTTAATAGGATTAAAGGGTTTGTCATTCCCTCCTGCCTGGCTGGGTAACTGTACAGATGTATGTTAATTACTTGTATGTCAGTGTGTGCATCTTCCTCAGGTTCTGCTTATTTGCTTGACTGGGTCTTCTCTGTTTTGAAATTTGGCRATATTCYTGTTTTTTATTATTATTATTATTTTAAAACTTTAAAGCATACAAAATGCTTAAAAGTACTTATTTCCACTTTTCTCAAATCAAAACTTCTGTGTGACCAAACAATGTTATGTATCATGTAAAGTACTTTCTATTTCTATTTGATCAAAGATAGCTAAAGTTATGAATATACAAACCATCACAATATATTCTTTCTATATCAGTTGCCACACACAGATAGGAAGAGTTAAGAACAATGTGAGCATAATCCATACTTTCCCTTGCTATTTCTAGGCTCCATAAGCTCCACCTCAGCTTAGAGGTGGTCCCAAGCTAGTGTTTTTTCTGAGAAGTTAAATTTCAGTGATAGCGCAGGATCACATTTCAAAATCAAACCAGAAAGCAAATATATATTTACACACATATCCTCCCGCTCCTGCATCTTTTTTTCCTATGGTACTTTTTGGATGTCTCATCTGGATGTCTCATTTTTTATGAATTTAATATACGAGTTAGAAAAGTTCCTGATGACATAAAGCGTTAAGCATACCCATAACTGCTTTTTAAAAAATAATCCTATCATTCTCTTTTTTTTTTTTTTTTCTTTACGGTTAGCTCTACTCCTCTGAAAATCATTTACTTATTCAATACAAAAAGGCAATCAGCTCAATTTCTAAGGTGGGCCACAGACATTTCACGTATTTTTGAGTCTGCTAAGACTGGGAGACTTGATGAGAAGGAAAAAATGGCAAGTTGGAAGGTATTCTGTTTCAAGTTTAGAATCTGTTTAGAATCAAGTTTAGAAATCTGTATTTCATAAGTCAYTCCTCAAAATACTAAAGATGTTGGGGATCACATATTCCTTCAAAACCAATTACATACTTCATAGAA
>NW_020455593.1:236121-345306 GCF_003342845.1 Nothoprocta perdicaria
CTTTTTTGAAGACTGGAGTGATGTTGGCTTTCATCCAGTCCTCCGGCACCTCCCCTGTTCTCCAGGACCTTCCAAAGATGATGGCGAGCGGCTTGGCTAGGACATCTGCCAGTTCYCGCAACACTCTGGGGTGCATCCCATCACGGCCCATGGATTTGTGGGTGTCGAGTCTCTCTAGATGCTCCCTGACCCACTCTTCCTCTACCCAGGGCAAGCCTTCCTCTCTCTGGCTCTCTACATGTGTCCCTAGGGCCTGGGATTCTAGAGGGCTGCCCCTGACAAACAAAGCAAAGGCGGCATTCAGCAGCTCWGCTTTGTCCGTGTTTTTCGTAACCAGGGTACCCACCCCATTCACTAGTGGCCCCACGTTCTCCCTGACCTTCCTCTTGTTGTTGATATATTTGAAGAAGTTTTTCTTGTTAYTCTTAACATCCCGTGCCAGATTTWATTCCAATTGTGCCTTAGCTTTCCTTGTTGCATCCCTGCATTCCCTGACAGAGCTCCTGTATTTATCCCAAGTGGCCCGTSCTTTTTTCCACATTCTATATATTGCTTTCTTCTGCTGGTGTTTTGCCAGGAGCTCCCTGCTCATCCACCCAGGTCTCCTGCTCCCTCTGCCTGACTTCTTACGCACAGGGATGCACTGTTGCTGGGCATGGAGGAAATGCTGCTTGAAAACTAACCAGCTCTCCTGRGCCCCTCTTCCTTCTAGAGCCCTAGCCCATGGGATCTTTCCCAGCAGGTCTCTGAAGAGGATAAAGTTGGCCCTCCTGAAGTCCAGSGYRGCAAGGCTACTTACTGCCCTGCCTCCTCCTCGTTGGATCCTGAACTCCACCAGCTCGTGTTCACTGCAGCCAAGGCTGCCCCCCACCTTCACATCTCTAACAAGGCCCTCTCTGTTTGTTAGTATGAGGTCCAGCAGCCCACCTCTCCTCGTCGGCTCCTCCACAACCTGCGTCAAAAAGTCCCCCATGAGAACCAGGGCCTGTGACCGTGAGGCAACCTCCAGCTGCCTGTAGAAGGCCTCATCAGCCACCTCCTCCTGGTCAGGTGGCCTGTAGCAGACACCCACCACAGTGTCTCCCACGTTGGCCTGCCCTTTAACCCTTACCCACAAGCTCTCCACCCTCTCATCATCCACTCCCAGGTTGAGATCCATGCATTCCAGTTGCTCTCTCACATACAGAGCAACTSCACCACCTCGCCTTCCCATTGTGCTCCCACCTCGCACTTCCCACTTGTGCTTTTAAAATGTGATCCTTGGTATTCTTTCTAAGATTAATCTCCCCTAATTCTAGCTGCTTTTAATAGTATGTTACTTCATTCAAATGAGTTKTTTGATTCTCTGCTTTCTACTCCTACTTTTCCCCAAGGTTTTTATTGTGTTTTGTTTCTACTTCATTCAGCTGCCTTGAAACCTGAATCAGTGTTCAAATTCTCTGTTTACTCTGTTTACTCCTGTTTGGACTGATTTACACGATCCACTTTACTGATAGGCAGCATTCACATGTGAAGGCAACCCTCATAAGGTTAACGTGTATAGAGGGATTACAAGAAAATATATGAATCACTTATTGAGACATCAGCTACATTTATTTTATTGTTATGTCCTTTTATATAGAAGAGTCCTTTTGACTTTTACTGCATACAGAAAAAGAATTACATTCTTATGAAATGTATTATGTGATTAGGTCCTCACAGATGATACTCTGCATCTTTCAAGTTATTAGAATACTAGCAAGGATAGCCAGTGATTTTCCATCATTGGTTACAAATTCAAAAAGATGAAGGAAATATTCATTAAGTCATAAAAGAAAAACAAATATAAACAAGATGCAGGAAAATCACAAACAGTATTTAGGTACTGCATCCTAATACTGCAACTCACACAAATGGTATCTAGTCTTACTTACAGAAGCAGGCTCATTTCAGTCTTTATTACTGAAATGCTCCACAGTGTAAAAAAAAAAAACACAATTCATGAGCAGGAGCACTTTCATTTGCATGAAAGCTAAAATATTTCCTAGATTAATATTCCAAATCACTAAGACAGCTGTACATTATTCACTATGACAAGGTCAGTGGAAAACTTTTTTTTTTTTTTTTTTAACAGAAGTATCTATGGAAAAAAGCAAACAATAGAAAGGAAAGAGAAGCTGAAAGCCATWGATTCATTTGGATATGAGTGCTAACCTCATCAAAATAGTTGTGCAACTAGAAGGAAGCATTTGGTCTCACAGTTATGGTGAGCATATGAATGCTGTATCAAACAAAAGCAGTTTTTCTTTGGCAGAAAGAGGCTGTTGCATGAAAATACACAAAGTGTGACATGGATTCCATTTTGCCATTGCAGGCTGGCATTTTAGTTAGAAGACTGAAGTACTGATGATAATGTAGCAGTAGCAGTACAGTGCTCAAACTGCCTTCCTCCTTTTTTTTCCCCCTTTCAATAAAACTGTATTGTGACTTCTTAACTATCACTACACAAGCCAGATAAGCATATGTAGTACATAAGTCTTTATGTACTACAGCCAGAGTATGAAATACAGCTTTATACTTAAATGAGATAATTAACAGAAAAAAAGGTCTATTTTCCTGTGGTCTTTGCATCTCCATCTCTTGGCTGGATAGGGAGAATCTCATATACATGTATATACATATGTATGTGTATATTTAAGTACATTGAGTAATCTTCTATTTTAGAAAGACATGTATATCAAAATAAATACACTGAAATAGTTATAAAAGGAATTGATTTTAGTGAGGAATAATGGGGTCTCCATATTCCATATCTGAATGGACTATTGAGGAAATTATTATGTGTCTTTGAACAAGAAAGAATTTAAAATACATGTGCATGGTGCAGGATTACATGATATGTATACTGTACGACGTACAGTTCAGGGTCATTGCGGCCTCAGGGCCCTGACAGCATGATGTGCTTACTTTACTTAAAGTAACCCATGTGGTTACTTTACTGCTCCAGYTCAATGTTATAAGAAAGTCACATGTATGCAATTCAATATTACTCAGCTGTTCCTTCCATACATAGACTTAATATTGCTCAATTAGTTTTYTTTACTAACTCCATAATACTAAACTTTGTGGCCTGCTTTTCTAAACCCAGAATGAAATTTCTGGGTTCAAAGCACAAGGCTTATTCCTGAAAGAAAGCAAGATTTCTGGAAGATTTTCTTGCTTTGGTTTATCCCCACCACTTAATCTAACAAAAATATTTTAAGCATATGTGCTGCAAAGAAATGTGCTGAATGAGTGTTTGTAATTATATCCATTATTTCACAACATTTGTTATATTAAAAGTCAATTTTGTTTTTCCAACTCTTTTTTATACTTTTTACAGTTTTGTGAACAAGTGTTCTTTTTTTAGTAGTTTTCAGCCTCTCTCCCTCTTATCTGTCCACGGTGTTTCTATCTAAACTGACATACTTCTGAGTCAGTATTCATTTTAAAAATTTAGGAGTAGCTAAAGAAAGTGAAAGTTGAAAAGTTMATTTAATTGAGTTTAATATTATCTTTTGGTAAAGTTCACTTTTCTGTGAATAGGATACCAAAGAGAATGAATACGTTAGAGGATTTAAGAAAAAAAAATKCCAAAAAATGTCCACTGAAACATTAATGGCTTAAATTGCACGTGGTTCCTTTTGAGTATATTGCCATATATATRTATGTTGTTTCTATTACGTATTAGATAAAACACACAGTTTAATTCATACACACATTCTTCTGCAAATATGTGTCTACCAGAATTGCTAAAAAATGATATCAAATATCTCTACTTGTATCTTGAAAATTTAGATTCACATGGAGGAGTATTGTATTTTCTTCTATTCATGGCTAGTACTAATTAGGATCTATTATATCCAGAAACATACTGTTACTTTGCAAATTAACTGTAAATTCTAGATTAAGCTTCTAAATCTATACATTCATTTATATTTAGCCATTGTCAATTATTTTATTAGTACTTTATATCACAGTAAAGGCTGACAATATAGAGATAAATGGTCATGGAAAAAAGAATACTGTTCTCCTAATTTTATCATCTGGCACAAAATTCATAAATAAGAGAGGAGCAGAGGTAGCCATAATTGCTGGTACCAAAAGATCTGTGTTGTATCTCTGCAGAAAAAAAACACAGAAATAAGTTTTAAAAGCAGTTTTTATTCTAAATATTTTAATTTTTTGCATCATTTTCTAAAGTTCCTAACATCACAGTTTTCATACTTTTCTGGGAGATTCATTGGAAAGATATATTCATACAACATACATGGTTATGATAATTAAAAAGAAGACAGAAAAATGGAGTCCATAAAACCATAAGAACTTGAGGGGAAKGTATAGAAGAAAAAGTGAGAAAGAGGAGGAAAAATAGATTTATTTGCAATGTGGGAGGAGACTACTATAAGTAACATTCTGATCCAAAAAGGAAAGAAAAAGATACACAAACATAAGTAGGTGATTTAACTTGAATCATTTATCAATGAAGGCAGCAAGGCAAGGATGGGAACAATGTATGAAATAAGCAAATCAGATGCAAAAACTAGAACCAATGTTGTGTGTAATATAATTAATATAATGAATATAATTCAATTTATTTTATCATATCTGAAGCAGTTAACATATATTCTAAAAGAAAATACTTACCCTACAACAGACAAAATCATAATATATGTTAGTATAGATTTCTTTTATCCATTTCCACACTTCTAAGTCTGTACAGGAGCTCAATAATCTTCCAGAATAATGATAAATCATGTTTTATTATTCATGTAAAATTAAAATGATATATTAAGTTATTGACCACAATAATTAGTGGTTAAGAAAACTCAGTTTACTCATGTTCATTAAAACATATTCTTTGATGTYATCAGTTTTGAATGTCTTGACTTCTTTGTAGTACACAACTTTCTGGATCCTCTTGTTCTTGTGTTACATACCACCAAAAGCTGCTAGGAGCAGCCAACTGAACTTCACTGTGCTATTCTGAGCACCAGCCATGTATGTTTCCCTCACGGAATTAATGTCTTTCTTTTCTTCTTTAAATACACCCATTAACATATTTTTCATGTTTCCCTGCACCCCATTCTTTCCCAACAGTGTCAATAGCTGTTAATTATCTACATTAGTTACAATTATATTTATTTTGAAAATTGGTAATTACAGAAGCACAAAATCATTAAGGTTGGAAGAGACCTCTAGAGATCATCTAGTCCATCCCCCCTGCTCCAGCAGGGGCACCTACAGCATGTGGCACAGGGCAGCATCCAGGCCAGTTTTGAAGTCTCCAGAGAAGGAGAATCCACAACCTCCCTGGGCAGCCTGTGCCAGGGCTCTATCACTCTCACAGTGAAGAAGTTCTTCCTAACATGCAGATGGAACTGCCTGTGTTTCAGCTTGTACTCATTACCCATTGTCCCATCACTGGCCACCAATGAGAAGAGCTTGTCCCCTTCTTCCCTTTGTTCCCTCTTCAGGTACTTATACATATTGATCAGATCCCCTCTCAGCCTTCTCTTCTCCAGAGAAAACAGGCCCAACTCACCCAACTCACGAGAGATGTTCCATTCCCTTAATCATCCTGGTTGCTCTTCTSTGGACCCTCTCGAGAAGCTCCACGTCCCTCTTATACTGGGGAGCCCAGAACTGCACACAGTACTCCAGGTGCGGCCTCACCAGAGCTGAGGAGAGGGGCAGAATCACCTCCCTTGACCTGCTGGCAACACTCCTCCCGATGCAGGCCAGGATCCCATTGGCCTTCTTGGCCACGAGGGCACACTGCTGMCTCATGGTTAACTTAGTGTCAACCAGGACTCCCAGGTCCCTCTCCGTAGAGCTGATCTCCAGCAGGTCAACCCCTAATCTGTCCTGGTGCCTGGGGTTATTCCTCCCCAGGTGCAGGACCCTGCACTTGTTCTTATTGAACCTCATGAGATTCCTCTCTGCCCAACTCTCCAACCTGTCCAGGTCCCTCTGGATGGCAGCACAGCCTTCTGGAGTGTCGGCCACTCCACCCAGCTTGGTGTCGTCTGCAAACTTGCTCAGGGTGCACTCAGGGTGCCCTTGTCCAAGTCATTGATGAACAAGTTCAAGAGCTCTGGGACCAGTACTGACCCCTGGGGGACACCACTGGCCACAGGCCTCCAACTGGACTCTGACACATTTATAGCCACCCTCTGAGCTCTGTAATTGACAATTTGGACATTATATAATATGAAAATTCTTATTTTATTCTTTTTTTTTTTTCAGTAAAAGCACTTTAAAGTTCATGAATAATTTACTGAATGATGGGCTTTATTATTTTTTATTAAACAACCTACTATGTCACATAGACCTTTTCTTGAACAGTTATTGTTAATTTACAATGTAACATTTTGTGTGAGTTGTTGAAAATGTCTTGCAATGTGGATTATCTCGTACTTGACCAGTGTTGAATTTCATTTCCCTTCATGTTGACAAATAATCAGTAATGCAAGTAAATTTGTATCTGTGCACACAAAGGCAAAGATTTATAGTTTAAGAATGTGCTATGAGTACAACTGCTATTTGCATATAACGATAGTCTAAACACAATTCTAGAAGTGCTTTCATCTACTAGGCATTATAGCAAAATTATTGCAGTCCTTTAAAAATMTTATTATCCTCATAAATGAAAATTCATTGGAACTGAAAGATGAAAGCAATGTAGTAGCTGTTAGAATAAATAGTGTGACTAAAAATATAATCCTCTTCTATTTTTCTAGACTAAATATTACTTTCAGATTCAGGAAGTTTAGTGTTTATCTAAGTAATAACAATACATGCACAAGCATATAAGTATATAATGCATGAGATGAAATATTCTTTTTAGAGATGTGTTTAGATACAAGCTCTGGAAGAAGGATAATTAGGATAGATAGCATCTAGCCTTCTGGTCTCCTAGTCTTTAGCCATTTGTAGAGTTATATTAGATAAAACTAAATATAATCTGAATAGAAGTAGATATCTCTGATTCGTGTAGTGTTTCAGGAGCTTATAAAATTTAAAGACTACCTTTTTTTTTTTTTTTTTTTTTTTTTTTGAGAGAGAGAGAGAGAGAGAGAAAGAGAAAGATGAAGAAAAAGGGCCATTTTGCCTTTATAGATAACAAGAATAATATACTTCTCAGTGGGTGGAGAAAGCAGGCTAAAACTTCAGTAGTGATTTCTTTAAGTATCTGAGGTTCTATATAAGTACAGATAATAGATTTTAAACCCAATTTAAAAGTTAATGGTACAGTTTTAAAAGTCAAAGGCTGATTTCACTTTTATATTTCAAACAGATGTTAACGTTCTTCCATATGGAGATAATTCTGGATCATCAACAAAGCCTTTCAGAATGTATACAGTCTAAATAGCATTGGTTCAGCATTGTATAATTTAAGCCAACAGTGAATAGCATAACCTACCAATGGCAAATATTTTTTCCTTTTGCTTATTAATTTACTTGATACACTTACACATGTGCATTTTATTAGAAAGAAATTAACCATTAGTAACTATAAGCTTTCAAATATTATATAGAAATAAGATGCTACTTACTTGATATAGACTCAATCATAACAAGTAGGGAAAGAAACCACAAATACCAATTATGCTAAATCGAAATTATTTCCTTTACAGTGGATTTTATTTCCATAAAATATTAATTGTCTTCCAGCTACTGAATCTAATACTTATTTACAATATGTTAAAATATTTAAAAGCTTGCAAAATATAAAGTTCATTTTCTCCAAATACATAGATCTTTATTTTTGACCTCTCTGAAAAATAGATATACATGTATAGTGTATCTGTTTGATTAGAAATAATTAAAAGGCATGCAGTCTAATTTTTTAAAATCTGTTCTTATAATTAACTACTTCTGAATATATAAGAATGCTTGAGCTATGTTACAGCAGTATTAAGCACATTTATTGAATGTGTTGAACAAGAAGTAGTTCTTCAGAACACTTTTAATAAAATAGACCTTTCAACAGAAGTATTTTTTTTCTGTGAAATTTACAATTTATCCATGAAAATCAAATTCCCCATTTAGGCATTATCTTAGGAAAAACAAAGAAACAAACAAACAAAWAAATAAATAAAATTTACTATGTTTAAGAAAATGCAGTTAATTTGTGTCATGCCAAGAATCTTTGGTATAGTTGTCACAGAACGAGTGATGGCAGGGGAGGGGAGGTGAATGACAAAATGCACTACACTTGTACGAAAGAAATAATAATAGGATTTATTGATATGGACAATGATTTCTCGAGATTCTATGRTAAGGTCGCTTATTATTTACTGCCTGGAGGCTCAAGATAATACACAGTTATCTTGGATACCCTCCCGTTGAGTCACGAGGTTCAGATTGGGCCCCCTTGCTTTCCAGGCTCCTTCTGAGAGGAGTCTGGGTGCGGTTGGATCCAATTCCAGTCCCAGACCTGGTCAACGGTTTATGACTAAGGGTTTCTTTGCAGTTACAAAGTAAAGTTTAAAGAAAGTGCGCTATATTCACTTACCACAAATCTGTTGTGGAAAGGCATCTCTCAACCTCGAGGAGTAACCTTGAGAGGGGTCCTCTCCAGCCTGCTCCAGCCTGATACAAGCTGCTCAAGGGGAGGTCCTAATGTGCAGCCTGCTGCCGTGCCAGGAGAGCTCAAGGGGCTCTTGGACTGTTCACGTCTTTATAGGATAAGATGATTGACATATAGTCATTCTTTCATTTCAGAGGACCATTGGCTAGTATAGTAGCCTTATCTCCCCGTTGGGATGCAGCCTTCAGGACTGTTATGTTGAAGTCTGAGTAGGAGAAGAAATCAGGGAGGCACCTACCAGGATTAGATAAGTCACCGGTAGTTAGCAACTGAATAGGGCTTCATGTAATGTACAGGTCAGGTTGAGCTGGGAAATGAGCATATCTGTCACATTAGTCCACAAGTCTACAACACACAAAATCTGCAGTCATTGCATGCTATTATGCTTTTTCACAGGGTGACAGGGTGACACACAGGTGGTGTGTGTTAAGGAATATCATCTTCAATGAGGGAGCTTTCCCTATGAATATAAAAGAAGACCATGACACATCCCAACTCTGTAATGTCATTATGATAAATTTCCTCAAACAAAAATGTTTTTGTTCAAATTATACAGGTCTGGCTTCTCATTCTTTCGCTCCATGAAAGCTATTGTCTGTGTTTACTTGTTTGTTTTCTGAGATCAGTTATAGAAGCTCAGTCCCATTAATTCTGATCAACCAGTGCTAAAGCTAAGAACACTCAAAAAATTTTAATGGAATTACCTCGAAGAATGTAAATCATTAATAGCTGTGTTTTTTTTCCTTTCAAAAACATCTCCTAATATGTTTTTCTAGCTATTTGTAAAACTCTATACTGCACATTTTTCCCTTAAGTTGTATTTGCAGCTAGATATTAATTTCTGATATTCRGTCAGAGTTAAGGTATGTAGAAATACAATCCCAGTACTAATTCTACAGTTAARCAAGCAACTCAGAGGTAAAAAATATGGCCATTTAGTGTTACTCCACCTCAGGCATTACTGGCTTCATAACTTACTGAAGCTTACTGGTTAAAAAGTCTGAAGCAATTTTTGTCAAATAGAAGTGCATGCGGAAAGGGTGAATGAGATAGGAATCACTGCCTTAATATGCCACAAAAATCAAGCTTATTTTACAAAGATAAATTCTTAATCCAAAACAAGAAAAATTAAATATTTAAATATTTGATATTCATGTATTTTTTCTATAAGCTTCTAATATACAAACCTATCCTCTTGAGGTAAATAAGGAGACTTTAGTAGTAGGTTGATTAATTTGGTGTGTGTTCTTGTATTAAATGGGATAATTTCAGTTTTCTTACAAAAGACAGTAAAAATTTGTAATTATATTTCTGTAATACAAGAATTGGCTGTGTGTTTTCCTGAGCCAAGGCCTCCAAATATGATTTATTTTTACACCAAAGCAACATTCCTCAAAACTAGAGTGTGCCCACAAAAGTAACAACTATCACTAGTTACGACGTTGAGGAATTTACCCTGTACTTTTTGTTTGAATGATACCTGGAACAACTAAGCAACTCTGCTCAGCACATAACTCACAATATTTTCTTTAAACTGTATGAGCRTTTTGCTCATCCTCTGAAAGGATATGACTGTGAATGCTTCAGTAATAGGTGGAAGTGAAAGAAGCAAGGATTGTCTACTGACAACAACCAAGAAACCACAGAAAAAAAAGAAAGCCAGAAAAACCACAACAAATAAAAAGAATCAAAAGCAGTACAACAGCTTAAGCTGAGTGTTTCTTCTTCATAATTTACCTGGTGATTCTCACTCACATAAGAATTCCAAATTGTCATCACCATCCAGGGGAGTTTTAAAAAACTGGGAGGGAGAAAATAAAAAAAAAAAAAAAAAAAAAAAAAAAAAAGGATGTTACTCTGTGCTGCATGCTCTGAGTGTCCCTGCTGGAGCAGGGGGTTGCACTAGATGATCTCTAGAGGTCCCTCCCATTCTTAACCATTCTGTGATTCTGTGATTCCGTGATTCTGTGATTCTGTGAAATTCTGATTGCTTCTGTGGTGGTAAGATCTCCTTCACTCATTCCTAATAAAGTACATTATATCTTGGAGGAACAAAAGTAATTCTGTGAAGTATAAAATAAAAATATCATGGGTATGATGCAAAAAACAGGATTAACAGATAAAAGGTTTTTCACTCATTCCACCATCACAGCCAAATGAATTCTTGGTATGCAAGAATTCAGTAAATAATTTCTCCATCAAAATTATCTTCCTGTGCTATTTTTATATTTAACTGCACTTTACTCGTGTTCTAGATTCTGTTTACCATATGGAATGACATCCATCTATGATTTCCATAGCTACTAAAACCAATTTATTGAAATGTCAATTTTTCTTTAAATATCTGTTAATTCAGAACATCTTATTATTTTTCCTGACTAGAAATAGCATCTTATTTAAAAAAAAAAGTCTAAAGAGTCTAACRAATTTTGATTACGTACATTTTTATGATGCATATGTTTTGTAAAAACAAGTGTGCCTAGCAAATTATGTACTCAATAACAACTGTCAAATGGTCTTAGTTCTTATTTTAAGACTAAGGCAACATACTAATGCTAAATATGTTGTGGTTCTGAACAAATCACTCTCCCCTTCTGACAGAGTAATACTATTAGAGTAATATGTTCCTGATGCCTAAGCTACATCTAACTGAAACATTGCTTATTACTGTCATGCAATGCAGAAGTCAAATATATATAATTTGTTTCAGCTCTGTCATCTAACACAGTATGGAATACAAAGTTAGGATCTAATGTGGAAAATGTAAATCAGACTATAAATAACTTAAAAAAGCAAGCACAATAAAAGTAATTTATGTGCTGAATAAGTACAGATCTTGCATTAATATCACAGTGCTGTTGAGTAAATAAAAGAGAATCTCATTAAATGCAATATGCCATTTGTAGATAATTTTCTTCAGCTTGTGTATGTGACGTTTGTGAAGGTGCATACAGAACTGGCATAGCCACTTTATATTTCAAAATTTTGTCATCATCAGTCTGTTGATAACCTAAGCCTCAATAAACCAAATCCTATCTTCAATAAAATACAGAACACACTCCCATTGATTTTGAGGGAGGCAAGATTTCACCTGTGAAATTTTACTGTAGTTTAAGGTAATTATACAAATTGTTCCTGCTCCTTCCATTGTTGCTGCTTATCACATCCGTAGTTCTGCCAGCAAAACTGTTATAAATTAACATAGCCTAGCCTTACACATCTGAAATTACTGGGATTAAGAAAGACAGCAATGGTGGGAATATAGCTGAATTCTTCAGCTTTTGAGAGCAGAAGAAGCCATGGGAATCCCCAGAGCTGGAGAAGATCCCTGGAGGAAGCCCCACTTCAGCAGTAAGTTGTGAGCCCCGACTTGTGCAAATGCCTGCACACTTATTTCTAAGAAATTCCCGCTTTATAAACCCTGAGAATCTGGGGCACAATATAGTTCTCATAAATCCAGGTGAGATACCCACACTGAAGTCTAGAAGTAATTGGGCCCTGTGCACAGAGCTGATGGAGTCCATGCAATGAAATGGTTAGCCTAGATTTGACTAACAACTGACATGTTTTCTAGGAAACATTTCAGCTTTTAATTGTTTGTTTGTTTGTTTGTTTGTTGCAGGATATTTTTGACCAGCTGCAGCTATTCTTACAAAATTTACCCACTCTTGACTTTTAAACAACTTTGATATTGAGCCTTAAATACTTAATTCTGAATATTCACAGGCTCTATTTTGAGGAAGTTTAATAGATGTTCCTTTGTGATATTACCCATTACAATTATTGCATTGCACTTTGTAATTATGTGTTGTAAATGTGATTGCATGTATTTACACCAATTACACAATTACAGATAATTTCATGAATTTATGGAGATGCATGAAGAATGATTAAGATTTATTAAAAGATATCAGGCAAATCTGAAAAATATAAATGATATCAGGAAACTATTGAAACAGTGAAAGGATGCCACCAAATCAAACTTTTCAAATTAAAGAATTTATTTTCTGTGTATACTAGCATAAGCCAAAATTCTGAAGAGCTGAATTCATGATTAATTTTATAAAAAACAATTTACTGCTTTTATTAAATCTAATTTTTCCAGAAAGAGCCCTTCTTTGTAGTCATATGTTTTGTTACGAGACTACATATATTTGTGATCGGGCACAGTGTTTACTTATGTAAAAAAAACAGTGAAACTAGTTATGTAATTATGTTCCAAACACAGATATGGTGATAAGTATGAACATTTAATATTTCAAAAGGAGCTGAAGATACAGTTAGAAAACATCAAGACGTTCATTGCATAATGCAAACTCTTTCTCCTCCTCCATCTCTTGTAGTCAATTAAATTTGCTCAGAACAAGAATAGTGAAAAATATGGCCCAAATCATTATGGAAATATATGCTACACAGTATAAACACTGGGTGAAAGCGTCAACAAGATCTGCAGGGACAAGTGTCAGGAAAACTTTCCAACAGGAAAAGAAAGGGTTCAATACAATAGAAGGAAAGCAGCAAACAACTAAGTGTTTGATCTCCTTTATAAGCTGATATAGAAAATAACATGATGAAAATCAGAAAAGTGTCTTCTCTGAACACCTTATATTCTCTTTCATGTAATTGTCTTAACCAACAAATTGGTTGATTGAAGCCCATATAGTCCAAAAAGCTAAAAACTGAAAAAAAAAAAAAAAACACATAATGTCAAAAGATGTTAAATATATCCACTTTTCTCCAGTTGGACTTAAAAGTATAAATAGATTCAAAAAAATAGAACCTCCCCTTGGCAAATATTTCTGTATATATGTTTCATGTTACATATTTTATTCTTTATATCCTGTTATATCATATACATTTTATTTGTAGTAGGGAATATCCTGCAGAAATTGTTGAATCTACTCCTGCTAATAAACTCCTCTTTTTATGATAGTGGAATATTAATTAGTTCATATTGAATCATCTGCTCAGACTGCAAATCCTCATCAAAAGAAGCTTTTTTATTTTCTTAACATAATTTTATGTGTGAAAAAGATTTTGAAAATGAGCAGAGTAACAGATGAATGTGTCAGGTTCCATGTGTAAGGCATATTGCATATTTGTTTAGATAATCAACCCATTTTATGGTGTTGTAAAGCCAAAAAATAACAACAAAATATTCTATATACACAGCGATACTATATATACAGCGATAATATTTGTAGAAAATAAAGGAAAATTTGAATCCCATCTAAAGACATCAGAACACTGGGAAACATATATACTTACAGACAAACATGGAATCAAAGACTTGGCTTTTACTACTTTTTCCTACATTTTTTTCTCACACTTAACAGCTTTCTGCATACAAGAAGCAAGGACAGGCAGGTCATCACGAAAAGTATTAGAGATGTCCAAGAAAGTATACAAATAATACCTGTACAGAGCAACAAAAATGGTGCCAGGAAAGCTTTTAAACTGGAAGAAAGAGAAAAAGTCTTTATTGCAAAAAATCCAATTTGCAACCAGGATGAATGAGAATTCATTGAAAGGAATAGTCCAGAGGTACAAATCCAGAGACAGAAAAGGTTTTGGGGGCTGCCAGTTCATCTGCTAATGCATGTCAATGTAGTCTTTAAGGACTCCAATAGATTAGCTGTGCCAAATAATCATATTACCAAGCTTGATTATGTACCTCTATTCCTTCACTCTGTTCAATATTTCAGCTCTTTCATATCACAGCCTCGTAGCTTAGCTTAAATCACTACTTCAGTCAACCCACACTGATATGTTTTTTAAAAAGCCTTGATTCAATATTATTAGCTAACAAATTCAGTCAATTCAGTGTTAAAATCTAACCCACAAAAAAATAGCCTATTTTAATTAAATCAGCTTAATAGATTATATCAAATAAACATAGTTTGTGTACATACACATTTACACATACACATTTAACATAGTTTGAAAAAAAACCTACCCTACCTTCCTTTATCCACATGTATAAACAGGATTCCAAAACTGAAATAAAAACAGAAAATGTAATCAAATCTGAAATTCACTGAAATACAAATATCAGGACGTCTAAATGGTAGAGCCAAACCCTATAGAGAATGAAAATATATGATCAAGACAAGTAATTTAGAGGTAATCATGATGCCAATAGCTAAAAAACCCTACTATTTTAACTCCCTGCAACCACTATCTCCCAAAACCTGAATATTCTAACTTCGGTATATAAAGTTTGCAAAGTCACATTTTTAGATGCACTTAGACTCTGAAGTAAAAGCCTTGGACATTAGTAGGGGGAAAACATCTTACATCTGGAATTGTTTCCCAGTCAATATTTTACCACACACAGTGAATTAAATAATTCTAGCATCATAGTTAGTATTAGCCATTTTTCTTCCCAGTAAGAAATTCAAAGAAAGCTTTTACTTAAAATTTTAAGGAGATTAGCAATAAGCAACTCTTGCTTTGTGTTTTTGTTGCTGTTGTTAATGACTTGTCTAATCCCGAGTAAGTTACATGAAACTGCTAAATGTAGCTGGTATGCACTAAGTGTATCAGCTACCATACAAAACATAGCAAAAGAATTAGAGAATAGGAGATAAGAAGAGTATTTCTTCRTAATGCCTTCATAATTTCTAATAAACTTTTCAGGAGCCAAGCTGCTGACTCCTGGGATAGGTGAGTACTCCGCGCACACATTATATAATCCTGACACCAAGAAGAACTCAGAGAAATGATCTGGCTAAAGCATAGGTGCACAGGTTCACTGATAGAATCATTTCATTCTTTCCTTCATAATAAAGAAAACAACTCATAAAATGAAGTCCTGACCACTTGAAGAAACAGATCCTGAAGACAAAAAGCAGGTCACAATTTACACTACAGATATGAAAATATGATGTTTGCCATTTTAACCTTCTCCTGCTTACACTGAAAGATTAGAGAAGTAAATGAGAGACTCCTCCATTTAATATCTTCTGATCAAAGTAAGACCAAAACTTTGTTCAGATGGGAAGTATAATTTATAACGAACAGAAAATCAAAGTGAAATATATAAAAATATATATATGAAACTCATGTCTGATGAAATTAGTTGCATTACAGTTTATATTGGAGTAAACTAGGATAGCATTGTTGTGGCCGTGATGATTGAGGGCCACAGGCAAGACAAGGTTTACCAGTACAGCTAATAGCTTTTGTTAGATCAGCTGATATAATTGAAAAAAAGCAGACAGGCCTGAGAACTCTTCTACTTTTAATTAGACCAGTCAGAGCTGAAAATAAATAAAAGATACTATCTCTCCTTATAGTGTGTCTTGCAAAGCTCTGAGTTCTCCAGTTACAGACACATGGAAAATTGCTTCTGAGGCCTATCTGGCTTCCACACAATGTTAGAGCATAAGCTTATTTACATTATCTTCTTGTTGAATTACCCTGTCTCCCTATGTAAATCTGAGATGATATGATAACTAGTCTTTAAAAATTGAATTCTGAGAGCTTTTGACATGGCCTCTGAAAATTAGAAACAAAGGAATGTAAACCATATATCTCTAATTAAGGCACAAACAGAGCAGGTTTTATCTGGGTCTAGAGGAAAAGTACTCTCTGCTCTGATCAAATATTCTCTAAGTGAAAACGATGAAAAAAAATCAGGACCTATTTTAAATGATTTTATCCCACTTATATTTCACTTAGACATTTTTAATACTGGAGGGATTTACTGCCGCAGAGGCATATAAGGTTCTTGAAGCTTTACTGAATTATTTGCTATTGAAAATACTAATAGATAAAACACGGGTTCGAGAAAAACTCTCAGGTTATTCAAATCATCAGTAAAATTTCTAAGCCTTGCTAACTCAGTCAATGTTCTGGAAGCATGTAAAAGTGACTCTGTGCTTCAGGTTAAAGAAATGTGTATATAATGTATGTACATATGTAATGCACATGTAGTGTGTGTGTGTGTATATATATATATGTATGTATATATGCAATCCAAGTAATACCTAACTATAGGTCAGAAATAGTATTTCTGTAATATTAACTGAAGGAGAAATAATTCAATGAATTAAAAATTATGAAGCAAACACACAAATTGTAGCCTTGAAATGGCCATCAAGTAAAATAGCAGGTTGTCAGAAGACAAAACCATGATAGCATTTAGGGACATGGCAATAAAATGAAAGCACAGCCAAAGCTAACTTGTAATTGCCAAATTGAGTTATTGAGTTACTGATGCAACAGTAGTTACTGTAAGCTTATTTTTCCCTCAGCTGTCACTTTCCTAATAGAAGTAAGAACAAGGGAGACTGACTTCTGTTGTCTTTTAGGCTATTCATATGGTAGGAAGACATTAACAAAGAATAATTTTAATGTTCTGCACAAACTATTTAATTAAGGATTTAATATTTCAAACTGCTCCATTAAGTGTATATATATATACACCCACATTATATATATTATATACATTGTATATCATATACTATATATATTATACATATATATTATGTGTATATACATATATTCAAGAGGAATTACAGCATGTGTCTATACTGAGACARAAAGTGATATTATAGGTGTATACTTGTTACTGTATTTTTCTGCTTTCCTAGATCAAAACAGCAGTTTACTTTCATTTGCATTTGCTATGGTATCAATTCCATTAAAATACCTATACAAATAAACGTTTAGCATGCATATACTACTTTTAATGTTAATTGCCAATTATACCTTAAGTGTGCTCAGAAAATATTGGTCAATGAGAATGATTATCGCTTTCCTGGCCTTAATACTGTTGCCTGTAACTTGCATATTCAGTGGTAATGTCTGGTAAAAGGTTTTTGCATTTGTTCAGGAGAGATATCTCATTCCTTATAGCTACTTGTTCATTTTAAGAAATATTTAAAACTTGCAGTGTTCACATGTCATTCAAATATATTAATTATCTGATTCTGTCTTATTCAGGTAAGATTATCTTTTCAAGATTAAACCATGCAAAATAAGGCCCTGGATAYAAATATTCTTTTCTGTATTACATAACACTCATGACTTGAACATCGTCTCATAAAATGTTAGAAATGAATTGTAGATTTTGAAAATGAAAGGCTGATTCCAATCACCTATGTTCAAAGTAGTACTGATCAATGAGCCAATCAAACTACAAAGGACTCAGCAGATGGGACCTGGTGCCTGTGCTATTCATTCCCTTGCTGGATCAATATCTTAACCGTCAGTTAAAATCCAGTACTACTGGCAGGTAGAAATTACTAGTCATTTTAATCCAAAAGCTATTTAATGTGTGATACGGAACTGATAGAAAATTTCAGTGCCCAGTAACTCTGTTACAAGTATCTATGTAGCAAAAGTCATCACAATTGGCATTTCTACAGCTATTTTAGGAGAGACATTAGCAGAGAATGAGATATACTGATACTAGAGGCTTTTATCTGCATCAGATAATTTTTCCTGTAAAATTCTCATGTCACTGCCATTAACATGGCTTCATCCCTGATCAATCTAGGATAAAATGATTGATGCTACATTAGCTACCAGAATATCTGAATCTACTTGTTCTCAATGCTTTATCTCACAGGGTGATCTTTTATGTGAGCAAAAAGAAAAATCAATCAGATAGCGTGGAAAATTACTATTCATTTCTGTCTGTGATATAACTTCCTAGGGAGACACWAAAAAAATAATTTTCAAAATCATTTTTAAAGAGGAAATTCACTCAAACACACTGTATAATATTCATTCCTCTTGGAGACTCTTTAGAAGCACCCAGTGTGTATGACATATTGAACTGGCATAATAACCATCCACTGAATATCAGTATATAGAATGATTAGCCATTTTTGTCTTTAAAAATATTTATGTTATGTGTTTTTATTAAATAACGAACCATTTTTCTTTTCAAATATTTTTAAATCTTGTAGTACAAAGGCTTGCGCACTATTCCTCCAAATCCAGAGGAAGGAGAACAGTGCTGACCACCAACACAGCCACTACTATGTAACAACAATCTAGATTGAAGAGCACATGAATTTCAATCAGTGACAGACTTTTAGTGCACTAAAATTTTAAAATTTTGCATTAATCCAAACTCCAGTCTATCAGAATGTATTTTTTTCTATGTTCCAAAGTACCTTACATTATGTTTTCTTGTACTAAGATTTTCTGAAAACTATAAATACCACTAGCAGCTGCAGAAAGGATAGTTATGAATCAGCTGATGAAATAGGTCTCAAGTCACCATAGGAAACCATGAAGTTTTTAGATTGGGGTACAAGTGTTATAGCCACATACATTAAAAACAAACTGAAGTGATATGAACATTTCAAACACTGTATATGTTGCACCTTTCTTACAAATCTGACAGAAAACCCATTAGATGATACATAGCCAGTCAAACGTAGGTTGGAAATATAATAAATAAGGCTGTTAGATCTGTCAAATCTCTGAGATTTCCTTGGACACAGTGGATTTTCAAAATCATKCTTGGAGCAGCACAATTGCATTACTAAGGAGTTATATGAACAACATCTTTCTCTCTTCATARTTTCAGATCTATTCAGTTATTTAAAATAAATTAAAATAGATTTAGAGAGAAAAAAAAAAAAAAGAAGAAGAAGGAAATTTTGAGTGCACAAGAGACCTACAAGAATAGAAATGCCAGACAGGATTGTGCCTGTTCAGTGTCTTTAAGAAGAGAGACCGTTGTTTACAGATAAATTGTCTTCAGAATTCTAGAAGACTGAAGATGTATAGACACCTAATATATTGCAAGGCAATAGAAGTGTCAGAAGTAGTGATTCAACATACATATATTGCTATTGCATACTCTTGGGGAGGTGTTCCTTCCATTTTATACTTCAAAAGCTAACCCAGTTCAGTTAAGGTATTATTAAACCACACAGCTGCAGTACAACTTATACCTCTAAAACAGAAATTACATAGGAAAGCCTCACTTTTGTTAGCATGAATCTCAGCTATTATGTCCAGCTCAGGCCAGAATTATCCAACTAAAAATTCTGCTGAGGATCCATCAAAATACAGATTTTCACCTGCCTTGCATTATTCTAAGCCTTCTATTATGATTTGGAATTGCTGAGATACCTCACATTTCTAACCTGAATCTTGGTTAATTTTCAGTCTTTTCCTGATGGAACAGGACTTCTTGTTATTTTATCTCTTTTCCCATCTCTTCAAACGGGGATTTGAAGTTGCTTTCTGAGCCCATTGGAGCCAACAGTAAAAACTCCAATCTAAAAATATTAGTCCTAAGTGGGAAAACTATTAAAAATGCAAGAATAAAAAACTGGAACATGCAGGGTAACAACCTAGCTGGTAGAAGAGTAATAAGCATATGAAACTAATCTGCATACCAATTAAAACTGCAGGTTGATTGAAACAAAATTAAGAATGATTAAACATCTTAAGCACTGTAGTTCACAGTTAGTAGGAAATCAGTAAAAATGATTGATAGAAATATGAAAAAAAATACATCAGAAGTCAAGAAGTATTTCTAAATGCAGTTGGCTAACACTCTTTTGGGAAGCCTAGATGGCAGATCTATAGTGAGAATAGAGAAATGCAATCAAGAAGCAATTAGATAGAAATGATGCATCAAAATGCATCGTCAAAGGCTAAACATCACTCTCTTATGCCCAGTCAGTTTTCTGGTGTAAAAAATGACAAAATTAATAAAGAGGTAAACTCAAATGTGCAAAATTCCAGAATGTTGGATTTCTTTTTCCTTCTTAAATCACTATGAGAAACTTATTCCAGTGATTAACTTCTGAATATCATTAAAAGAGGCAAACACTTTGTTTGAATTAAAAAAGGGTGTACTGGAACAATGAATGGACTTCCAGTGTGTATAAATGGGAGTGAAAGGGAGAAGCAAATGAAGTTCCAACCAATACAAGATAAAAAGCTTTATATATGCTTGCACCTTTATCTATAAACACTAGTTTTTCAAATAGTTAAATTCAGACTTTCTCATTAAAATGGAGGCTGTCTGGAAAAACAAGGCCCTTCTCACATAGTAACTCTAATTTAAGAAAAATGTGAGTGACTTCTGATTACCTGGCAAATTCATACGCAGCACTGCAAGATTCTTTTTTGACCAACAAAATAAAAATTTTAGCCCGTAAATTTTTTTTGCAAAACCAATATCAGTAAYACTAAACCCAGGCATATTAATAGGTAGTACTGAATATAACATTTACATTTAATGATAAATTCATATCATGTTTTGAGATTAAGTAGTTTTAATTAGTCTGAAAGCAGTAATGACTCAGTGACTAGACAGTAGACAGCATAATTTTAATTTTCCCTTTAGTGTTGAAGAGTTGTGTGTTCTTTCATAGCTTCATTTACATGCTTATTTGAAAAAAGAACAGACTTTTGCAACATATTTCTTTTCCCTATGTTTAAACATGTTCCTATGTTTAACATAAATCCTTAATTTTTATTTTAATTCTTTTYTTCCTCATTATCAGTATTCACCTTATTTCCTTACAAAATTATCAGAGTATTAGAAAATGTGCACAATTAAAGTTTGATTATTTTTTGAGGGGGGAAAGTAAGTGGCTATGGGAAGTGAAGGTGATATAATCAATACCTAAGTGCAAATAGTGCAAATTTAGTTATTACCAGAAGACATTTATCTATAGATGTAGTACTTAAAAACATCTTCTGTCTGCAAAGCCAGGCACATAGAAATTAAGAACTGATGATTTCAAATTTGAATCTAATTTGACTTCTTTTACACATTCTTCATATGCAATAAGGACTCAAATACATATTTTCCCCACATAATTTAACATTATTTTGTACAAATAATCATGTACACACAAAAAATATGAAATTGTCAACCCATGCAGACCTGCCATTTTCTAAATCTCAAGTGCCTCACGTTGAGATTTTCATTATATATGTTCATTAAGGAAAACATAATATATATCCAGCATAATGCTTTTAATGGCAGAGAGCAATGACATGTTGGTTCTTGCATAGAAAAAAAGACAAGTTATATACGGGTAAATCAGAAGTGTTRAGGGAAGCCCAAGCTCATTTTTCCTCCTATTGCAAGCATTCTACCCTCAAAGTAGCACTTCTTTGCAGTGCTGCACAACACATACAGAAATACAAAATTACCCAAGGAATTTATTTTATAGCAAAAGCTCCATGAGTTTAAGAAACAGTAAAATATTTTTGCAATTTTATTTTTTTTTTCCCTTGGAGAGAAAGAAAAGACTATTTTTGAACACACTGAACTTGACTTAGCTGAGTTTTAATTTCATGGAACACAGAAGAAGTAATTTTATGTCAGAGATTTGCTCTTGATAAATCTCAGGCTAATACAAATTAGGTGGTAATACACCTTAACAATAATATTCAAATAATTYTATGCAATAAAAAGTTGTAGAAAAACTACATATTAGAAGTAAATTCTAGTTYTTTCTGCAACAGTTTTTAAGATATGAAAAACTAATTTGTATTAATAAAATGGGCAGACAACTATAGTATTCATCTGAAGTTTCTCTGCAAATTATTTACAAATGTCTAACAACCAGAGGTTGAAGTTATGCTAGTGTAATAATTTAGTATCTTATTCATGCAGAAGACAGTTATTAATGACTTCCATTAGTGCAGCTAAAATGCATAAAGTCAATCTTATTTATGAATTCTAATGCACTTATTTTCCAAGTTTAAACTACCACACACAAAAAAAGGAAGCATTTAACATCGTTAATACAAATGTGTTCATGTTAATAATATTAATATTTAAAATCACTATTACAGTATTAGACTATTACACAGATTTAATAGTTTTTAACACCTACTTCATTAGTTACTGTTTTATCGCTGTGTCTGTAAATCAAACACATGAGCAATGTTAAATATATTTTAAAATAAAGCTTTGTTTCTTAATTTTTTCTTCTGGAAAAGCATGGCTGTTACCTGAAGCACACATTTCTCTACTCTAGCAGAAATGTCACATATAGGGACATTTTATGCATAATATTTGATTTTCTAACTCATTATCTGACAGCCTACCACATCTGCAAGGATTTTTGATGATAAAAAACACTTCTATAGAGAATATTTTGGAGCAGAGGTTCAGATCTTGCTAAAACTTCCTTTTTTAACTCATTTAGCATTTTTACCTGTCAATTCCAGATAATCATGTCTGTATTCTATATTTGAGAAGAAAAATAAAAAATAAACATAATGTAATCAATGACTTAAAGGCATATGCTTCGGTGTAATGTATGCACTCACAGCTAAATAAAATAATAGCAGAGTCAAATATATTGCATAAATTATGATTTCTAGGAATCCTTTTATAAATGCATGCATTTTACTGCTGTCATATTCTTCAAGATTATTTAAAAATAACTAGTTGCCACAGCAACTATACTTTCACGGACTCTACTCTGTTCTTTCTTTAAGAGTATTAGGAGTGCAACATCAAAACTATTTATGTTGAGGGCAGTTTCAAGGAATGAATCAAGGAATGAGGGCAGTTACAATATTTTCAAACAGAAAGTATGTAGCAGCTGAACTTTTGCAATACTGAAAATGTGGCGCAAGGATAACATTGAAATCTTATCATCTGATTTTAGGATTATTTCCAATTCAGCTGTCTCATTTCAACTTAGAAAAACCTTTAATTTTAGGTATTTTAAATTGCAATTAATGAGGAGCCAGATATTAAAATGAAGAAAGTGCATTCACAAATCCAAACAAACTCCATTCAAAAGTGTATACCCTATAAAGACGGAAACAAACATGACAGCAACTAAATATTACAGAGGAAACCATACCTGGGCATTGCATTAAAAAGTGCAATAGTCCTGAGTACATGTCAATCCTTCCCCTTGGAGAGAAAAAAAAAAAAAGGAAAAAATAAAGGAAAATACCTATTCTGCTGTCCAAATTCCACCTCTTTTTAATACCATAAGGTCACTTTTTCAGGAAACATTCATGTGTAACTGTTTCACTATATTCACTTAGTAAAATGGCACCTAATTGACACAGGAACCAACAGTTGCTAACATTAGATTATGAAATTTTGTTTTTTCCATAATGCAATGCATTATTTTTWAAAAAATATGAATTGGTCTCCACTGTATTCATCATATATTTATTCCCAACAGCTCAACTCTTAAAATTCTCCCTCATTAAAAAAAAAAAAAATCCTGTAGTAATAATTGTCCTTTATCTTCTCCCTTTATTTTCTACAACTATTAAACACTACAATAGACTRCTCCAGTAGAACAAAATCACTCAAGACTAGTCAAATATAAGAACAATAGTCTTGCTAATTCTTCCCTCTACAGGAGTGCAGTGATGAATTACACTCACGATGTCTGTGGAAGAAAGCATCAAGCCTTGTGGGAATGCCAAGAAGAAAGGACAATATTCTAGTGGGAAATCCAACCACGTATGAATTATTGGGGATCTGTGACAATTTTCATCTCCCTTCTGTGCTCATATCTACTGGAAGAGACCTCTTGCAAACCTCCAAAGATCAGTATGAAATGGTTGCTTTGATTTTGCAACATTAAAAAGCTTGCCTAATTTAAACCCATACTATGAGTTATCATCTTGATATTTACCTTATTTATGTTCAATCCCTTGTGCTTTCCACCATGTTTCTTGCTTGCATGCTGTTTAAATGGCAGTTGTTTGGCTTAAAATTTGACCATTCTGACAGTTTTATAGCATTTTTTTCCCTGAAGAACATCAACTACCTTGAAATGTTCAGGTTAGGAAATTGTGTTTAGATGAATATTATAATAGTAAATATAATAAACTAAAACTAAAAAGGTCACAAGAGCATCAAGCGCATAAAGAATTGTGCATTTCTTTGTGTGCTGTCTATTTTAATGAGAACTAAAGGAGTGGCATACTGGCACTCTACAGCTGAATTCATAATTGGAAAAAGAAGGAAAAAGCCTTAAAATTACTGATTGCTGGTTCAAATTAGCAATGAAATAAGTCAACCTCTGCTATACTCAACTGAATTTTGGCTCTGCTAGTTTAAAATGTGCATGTAACTCATGCAGTAGTTAGCAATTTCTGCAGGCAGCCAAACAATTAATCAAATAGAAGTCTAATTCGCATTTCTACAAACACACTCCCAAGAGGAAAATAGTTGAGTGCATGTTCTTTGAGCAACAAAGAAAGGCTTATATTGTTTACAATTACTAATCTATTTGATAAGAAAGAAAATCTTTGCTACATAATGTACACTTTCCAGCCAAGACTTATGTTGAWGTATGAAGAGATGCCAGGTCACAATGGTGGCTTTCATTCCGGATAAACAAGAAAAGCGCTAGGACCCAACCCCAAACAGTAAGATCTTCAAAATCATTCATTTTCCCAATCAGAAAAGGAGTCTTGTCATTTCCCTAAGTGCAGAGAACATTTTTGAACATTTTTTTTCACAGTTTCTGTGGAAGACGTGCCATAGATTGCAGGTAGGAATTGGTCTACCAATGGAGGTAATCAGTTGTGGGAGCCTAAGGGGAAAAGGCAGTTCTGCCTCTGACCGTGGTTTCACCATGTTAGCATGAAATATCACAAGAGGCTCTGACAAGAAAGTTCATGTCCATTCAGTGGTAGCCAGTGGGGTCTTTCTTTTCTCTTTACTCCAGCTGGTTCTTAATGAAATGTTGSCAACTTTCTTACCCAAGTAAGAGCATAAATAAGAATCTGATAAAATTCTTTATGGACAAATTGTGTCCAAAGCACTGAAAGAACTGAAGTGAAAGTATGACTTCAGTTAGTTTAAATCCACTACATTATCATTTGATTTTATTTTGCATCAGCTCAAGAAAAACACTCAGACAAGAACTAAGTAAGAAAATAATAAAATAATTCTGTATTAAAAAGCAAAACAAAAAAAAAATAGAAATAATATAGCTGTACTTTCAGTGCCTAGTAAGTTACTAGTGAAAAAACAAAAGCTATTAGGCTTGCCTGTTTATGCAAACCTGCATGTAGGCTTATTAAACTGTAACTTTTATACGCTTTTGTGTGATTGTTTTGACCTTATAGGGAACGCCCCCATCCGGGGCCTGGSCTCTGGATCACCCAGTCCCGAGTGATAGGAAAGTATGCCACATCAGATGTCATCACTCACAAAGAAAATGCRATTTTGCATTTGCTGTTTTGGATCTATAAAATTTGGACCCTCTTGTCATGACTTTGGAGACCTCACTTATGGGTGGACACACTGCGTAAGACCTCCCAATTGCCGGGAAAGTTCCCCAAATCGTCACTGCAACAGGGATTCCCCAGTGACTGCAGATCTGGATCATGGTAATGTATTTAGGCAACTGGTGATGTATCTTTTTCTTAATCGCTATTCTCTTTCTTGTGTAGGTAATGGTTAGGTGCATTACCTTGCCAATTATTACCAATAAACATGGCAATATTAYCAATAAACATGGCAATATTGGTTATTATTACCAATAAACATGGCAATAGCAATAGCCAATGACCCTTGGTAACCTTAGAAGCAAGCCTCTCAGATTAGTGTATGCTTTGCTAGATGTATTCTTGGAGTGTAATACAGTAGAATGGAAACATTGCTTATTTATAGCTGAAAGTGAAGACAAGGAAGTAAGGGGATACAGAGATGGAAGAAATACAAAGCATAGGGAAAGAGAAAAAGACTTTTAATGTAAGCTTTGCAGAGAGCTCATCAGGTTCTTACATCATAACCTATGATGCTGTATTTCCACTCAACATTCTCCCAGTGACAACTGGATAAGGAAATGTCTATGACTATCTTTATGTTTGATTAATTAGGCAAAAAGAATTGTAATATTCCTAATAATTGAATTGACTATAGCTTTGTCAGCTTACAATGCAGCTACTGCCTTCATGAATTCAACACACTGCATGTATGTAACTATTTAATCATAAAGTTACTTAGGCAGAATGTACTTTAGTAGTTTTATATACTTTCATATTGCATTAACATTACAATTATACTCACATTTCTCAATTATCCTAAGATTTCCCAATCAGTTCTTCAAGCTCACCTCTCCCCCACCCAACCAATAACATTGTAATGTCTCTATTGCATTTTTATCTTACTGGAATGACTATACAGGAAAGCTAGAAAGGAAATAGGAAGCGATTTAAGTGAGCATAAGCAAAGACCTAAGCTATTAGATCTTCACTCATAGTGATGGCAATAAAAGAAAAATCCAATATAAATGTGAGAACTCATTAGATCTTCAATGAGCAGTTATGGAAGAAATTCTACATGAATAATCAAACTGTGATTTAAAAAAAGAAAAAAGAAATCTGCAGTTTAATACACTGTGTATGTATTTAACAATGGTTGAGATGGATATTAGTACATAACATAACAGATGCTAAATTCTTCCTTTTTTTTATAAGGCATTTATAAGAGAGAAACAAAATTAAACGTCAAAATGATATACTCTCAGTTCAGAGATACAAGGCTCTCCAAACTCATTAAATTCAAAACAACAGCTAAAACAAGTGTTCCTGTAAGCGGGATTTAAGTTTACATCATTTGAAAAAAGAAAAAAAAAAAAAAAAAAAAAAAAAAGGGAGTTTTTTTTCATATACTCAGATATTCCAGTATACCTATTTTCTCTGTCTTGGTAAACAATCTTCCAGCTTCTTAGCCTATTCTTACTTAGTTACTGTGTTGAATAATATAAATTGCTCATCAATAACAATGTGCCTTGTGCCCAATGTGCCTCAAAGATAACTTGAACTTAAGAACTAAGAATCACAAGCTCTATATCATGCATCTATATCAAAGAATCACTTTTTTTTCCACTACTATAGAGAAGTAAAAGTTTATTCTCATCACAAATTCATATACATCTTCAGTTTCTGCTGTTTCATAAATCTCAATTGGTATTTTGGAGTCTAAATATCCAATAAAATCAGAGAAGTGCAGGTTAGGGAATATTTCAAGGAATCATCTGGCCCCTCAACTGAGGTACAGACATTTGTAACTGGATAATTGACAATGATCTGTTCATGACAATGAAAGAGTCTCAATAATGTGAGTTGCATTCATCAACAGCTGAATTCGAACAGAAACGAATCTAACACACACACTTATTTAATAAAATATTTTAAAGTAGTTTACTTAGGTTAAGACTAGAGCACAAAAATGGTATGTTAGTTCATGAGAGAAATGGCGAAATAAGCAAAAGCACCAGGCAAACTTAATAGCACAAAAGTGTTTATTTTCATTAAAGATAATGAATCTACATTGATAATTCAATTTTTAGTTGATTAAGAGTATATCATTCAAACTTGTATCATATTTTCAATTTTTTTTTGTAGTCAAAATTCCTTGGAAAACAATACAACCAAAACCTGACATTTTTATATCCTGATTTTTTGATTACACTTTTTGATCAAAACTCTTCAATTCCGGTTCACAAAATCCATTGTTTTCCTAATAAAAGAGTAGTATTGATCAGAAATATTTTTCAGAAACATTGTTCTGAAACATCGGAAACATTTTCAAAAGAGAAATAATTTTCCATTAATTAGACAGCTATGGCAATCACTTGTGCTTCCAGAAATTATATTTAACATTATATTTGAAAATTATTAAAAAAATCCTATCATGTTTTCTATATCTGTGTATCTCATATGCCATTAAGGCATCAGTTGAACAATTTGAGGCTATTCTCTCTTTTGTTTGCCTAACATTCTGTTTCATTTGAATAATGCGGTATTTACTGGTATTCRGGTAGACTGACTCCATCATACAGTGATTTAAAGTTTTTCTGTAACAGAGAAAATTTGATTTCAATATGATGAGTCTTTCTTACACATGCACACAGAGATTATACTCTCTGTCTCTCTCTGAATGGTCTTAGCTTCTTTCTGTATAGATAGGCTTTCCTTACCCTGGAGTTTCATATATATGTATAAATTCTTTTGCAGCTCATTTGTTACATTGTCAATGCATTTATTTAATAAATTATAATTTATTTCATTATTATGAAAGGATAAATATATAACATGTACCTTTAAGGTCAAAGTTTTGTGCTAGAGAAAACAAATCTGTAAATCTATTATTAATACTTCTATGATAAATGTATAAAATGGAGAAACTTAAATTCAGATTTCCAAAACCTCCACAAAAAATTCAAGTCTGAGCCTAGTTTAAAATATAAGGGTCTTGGAAGTTTGAAAAACAGGAGAGCACTTACAGCTTTGAAAAACGTACAGTCAATAAAGAGAGCTGTCGTTTGCATAGAGGCCAAGGACAATAGATTTTCAGCAATTCTTTTCCCACACAGAGCTCATTGCTCACTCAACACCAAGCAGAATTTATCTGTCCTGGAGACCAACTCTAGCTCCTACAACCAATGTTATAAGGATTGAGCACAGCCTATAGGGATGGTCTACAAACAATAAGAATCCAAACACATTGTTATCAAACTGTCAACAGGCACTTACCTGTATATTACAGTATTAAAGCAACAGACTATGTAGCATGGTAAAGAGAAAGGCAATTAGCATGAAGTAAATCACTCCAAAATGAAATCTAATAGTTATTTTAAAACATTTCAGTTTGTAYCATGAAATGTATAAAGCTGAGCACATGACAACACACTATATACTAAGAATCTCTAAAAATGAAGATGTATGAATGATGCATGAGAAAAAGGTGGTGAAATAGTGGGTCCTTTTAAATCTTGTTCTTTTAGAAAAAAGTAAAAGCATTTAGATTTCTTTTTTTTTATTTCTTAAATACTTATTTACTATATTTCTTAAATACAAAAATACTGACTTAAAGTACTGGTTCTTGTAGATATGGGATGCTTTTTGTCATACTTTTTTTTTCAATATCAGAGTACAAGCCAAGTTAATCATTCAATACCTTATTTGTTTAACATACAGAAAGAAAATACCACAACCTTCTTTTATAAACTTGAGAAGAAGCCACAACACTTAGAAGTACACTTACTATTTTCAAGTTTTTTGTTAAACCTGCTCAAGTTGTAACTGAATTAAACCTTTTTAACCAAATTAAAACCTTTCCCTAGCCTCCTTTTTTATGTGTGCGTGTGTGTCTATGCATGTGCATATACATCAGTATAATACAAAATGTCATCTGTGAAGTTATGTGAAGTTTCATACATGTTCCAAGGGAAAAGGATATATAAGGGATAAAGTGTCTCAGACTTAAGTCTGTAGAAGTCTTTTTCCTATTATCTCTTAAATTACACACTTCAGTTTTTGTGGCTTTTCTTTCTTTGGTCTTTTCTTTCAATAATAAGCTCCAGCGGACAGGAAGCAGCTACAGTTTGGACAGCAATCCCAGCTCAGTGTGACCTGGCTTACAGTCAGGCATTTTTATGATGATAAATGATAATTATAATACTCTACTATTCCAAAATAATTTACAGCACAATCATTCATTTTAATGAYATCCATGTTTACTCAGGGGACAGTCTGTGCTGTTCCATGAGTGAAAAGAATATATGAAGAGGTAGGAAAGTAACTGCTTTCTTTCTGTTTGGAAAATGTCTGCGCTGATTACAGGAAGATGAGAACAAGCTCTCCCTGTGCTGTGGGTGGAGGGAGAAAGGTGCCTACGGTACTGATCCTAGGCTAAAGCTCTTTGCAGAGATATCTGGCTACAGAGTTGAACTGGTTTGAAGTGTGGAGCAAGGGCAGAGTTCAGTTATGTTCTTGTAATGTGCAAGGAAGGCAGGTAAAAGGATAAGTCAGAAGAGTAGCTAACTAGGCAAATGGATTGTCTTATCTAAGGTTCTTTTGAGAAACAAGTAGTGGTATAGTTTCATGTTTTGTTCATAAAACACCGGATCACAGCATCAACTTTCCACAAATCTTTCAGTTTTAATGGCACAGCAGAAATACCAGATGGCAAAGAAAAGCAGTGAACTGATCTAGACTAAGAGAAACCTACTTTTCTGCACAGTTTTTATGCTGGGTATATTCAGTGATGACGTTATGACAAGACTTCAAACAGTAGCAGCCACATAAAAATGTTTATGACTGCCTATATGGTTGGAAGGAAAGTGATGGTTAGTTTCTATTTGAATGTAAATGAGGAAAGTATAATGCATAAAATACACCTTGACTTTGGTAAGGCTTCCTCTCCTGTAACGTTTTCACTTGGAAGCTGAGGAAGCATGAACTCTCTGTTGCACTGAAAACTGTTTGGAGCCTGGAGTCATAATTAATACCTTAATTTTTAGCAGGCAGAGAGCAGAGTACCTCAAGGGCTGCTACTGAGATCCATCTTGCTCAATATCATCAGCCGTCTGATCATAAGCTTGCACACAACAATAAACTAAGTGAAGATCCTGTCAATAAACAGTGGAGCTTCAGGCCAAAGGGACTTTGGTAAATGTGATGACTGGGCTAACAAGTCTGATGAAGTTTATCAGTGAAAAATGCAAAATGCAACACCTGGGGCAAACTGACCCAGTGCCTAGGAAGCAACTGCTTGATGGCAGCCCTGACTGAAGGGACCTGAGGGGTAGAGGCTGCCAGTTTAAACATGAGCCAGCAGTGTCACAAATAGAGCACGCTTCATCCTGAGCTATAGCGACAGCAGATCTAGGGAAATTATCACCATTTTCTGCTTGGCATTGGTGAAGCTGCACCTGGAATACTATTGTGAGCCAATATCAATTCAAAATGACACTGAAAAAATAGTGGGGGTCCTGTGGAGGGCTATCAAGATTGTCAGGGAGATACTGCATGTGAGTTGCTGCGAAAGCTAGGCTTATTCAGGTTGGTGAAAAGGAGGCTAAACTGCAATCTGATAGCAGCCAACAGCTGCTGGAGTTGCAAGGAAGACAGAGCCAARCCCTTCTCAGTAAGGGCAAATAAGATAACCTGGCGAACTAACTACAATTTGGAGAGGCTCAGATGGACATTTAGAAAAGCATGTTTTTTGTGAGGAGGGGAACAATATAACATTGGAAGAGGATATCCTGTTCRAGTGTTAGTCCTGTTTCAAGCAGAAGGCTGGACTACATGATCTCCAGAGGTTTCTTCCAAACAACTTTTCTATACTACAAGTTCACTCTCTTGCATGTGTGCTTATTGTTACGGCTGCAAACTTTCATGTTGGCTAATTTGTTCTTTATGAGGATGTACTCCTGTCAAAAAAACTTTCAGAAAGTCATTGGTACTGAAAGGAATGTTCCATATGCACACTAGAACACAAGCAAATATAAAATACTTCTACTGTAAACAGAGTTGCTTCAAATAATGCAAACAAAGTATTTTATACACAGAAAAGTAATTAAGGAAAATCACAAAGAAAAAGCACTGCCCACAGACAGCCCACAGACATTCCAAAATGACCCAATCATTAATTTGATATATGCCTTAACAAATACTTTCACTTATACAACTAATCTAAAATGATGTGAATATGCAATAGTATTCTCATTAACGCCCCACTTTTGTGTTTTCACAAATGCACTTGAGAAGATTATGATTTCAGTAATAGGAAAAAAATGAAGAATATGCTGCATATCACTAAGGTTTCAAGATAAAGAACTGTACATTGTAAAAGTGTGTAGTGATAATCACTTAATAATTGCTGTTACTTGGTTAATATATTCTAATTAAGTGTCTGAACATTTGTTAAAAATATTAATGTACTAATAAGAATTAAAACTGAATTTATTACTTATTTAAAGATGAGCTAAGGGAAGAGCAATTAGATTAATCAATCATTTGCYTATCAGACTCAGTAAGTGCTCACTAGTATATGTGTGGAGTGAATGAGTGTTATATTAAATAGAAATAATTGCTTTYGCAATTAAACTATAATATTTACCATTTAAGTATATACATATATCAGTTGAATTTGGATGAAAAAATAATAGTTTATGTTCAAAAAAAAAAAAAAGAAAAAACTTTCAGATGTGATCATTTACTTACACACCAGATTAGAAATATAATTTTGGGGAAAAAACCTGGCAGAAATCACCTGCTAAAGTCCAAGTCTATTGAAGTTTAATCTATTAAGGTTGATTATATTTAATACTTCAAATATCAAATAGCGGTGTGTTAATGCTAAATCTGGGGAGCAGTCTAGTTTAGTATATTTGCAGTGAACTATATAGGCACTTCCATGCTSTAGGACTCAGATTTGGAAAGGGCTGTAAAACATAAAATTTATCGTGTATTTTGGAGTTTCAGTTTTCTACAGTCTGGAAAAACCTTTGCTTAATTTTCCTTTGCCTTGAGAGAACATTAAGGGCATTACTTACCCATCTAGTAGGGCACACAGCTCCTGTTTTTGAGGCACCCAACAGTCGCTGTGATTTAAAGTCCCCACGAAGAAAGCAATATCTCGGGCCAAGAAGCCTACATGGTGCTAAATCTTTGTCTCAATTAAATCAATGAATACTTAATGAAAGGCAAACTCGCTTTTTCTGGAACTCTGTACACATAATCAGAATCATGTACACATCAAAATCCCTATACTTTAGTAAATTAACATAACACAGCCTAAGCAGCAAGTCTTGGCTAATCAATCATTTTTTCTTCAGAAGTATCGTGTTCTGCAAATACATGTATAGGGCGCTGTGATTGCTTGGCTGATGGAAAGAAGGTTGTTCAAATGGAATTAGAGAACTGCAGAGGGCTGAACTTCGCCTTTCCTTCTTGATTGTACCATATTCAGAAATTAAATATTGCTTATGATTTAAAACTACAAATTAGGTTTTGGTATAATCCATGGTAACAAATGTTTTTCATATAATGATTAAGACAGAAATCCTGACAGTCAAAGAACTAAATAAATGATCATGTTATCAAATAACTATCATGGTGGAGCAACATGAATATCTGATTTTGAATTCGGTGATTGATTCAGAAAAGAGAAATCAGTGTTTCAGGTGACATTTTGCTACAAATACAACTTCCTATAGTCTTTAGGTTTTCTTTTTAATACATTTATTTTTAATTTAATTTAATTTKTACATTTGATTGAATTATTTATTTAATGTATTCTTTATATTTATTTAATAATATATTAATATATTATTAGTATACATTATATTTATATAATATATTAATAAATGGCATATTATTAATATAATAATGTATTTATTTAATAATATTTATTTCATTTAAAATGCAAAAGTCCTGATCCTTTAGCATAAATTTAAATGTTTTTAAAGTTACTATGTTCTATGAGTTAAAAGTATTGTGTAGTTGTACCACTGTTTGGAATGACAAAATTATTAATTTTGAAGAGCTCTGTAAGTATTTACATGCATATTTCAAAGTACTTGTTTATTCATTATTTTTGTATTTTATTTAAGATTTGATCAAGAGTGAGTAAGGAATGTGTTGAGGGACAGAACACACTAAGAATACAACACACACTGTTTTTCTATTAACCAAACTCATTCAAGAAATACTTGAATACTGGTAGGCCCTCAAATCACTTCTATGCTTGTAGCAAAGTCTCAAATAAGAAGCAAAGCAACAATACTTTTTCATCACTAAAAAACTTCATTAAAAAAAAAAAGTATGAAGGTAATAAGAACAATGCAAGAACAATCATTGCATGAAGCCTCACAAAGCAAAACTTTATTCAGAAACAAAATGATAATTGTTACAGATAAGAAGTTGTTTTAGCATACAAAAAAAAAAAAAAAAAAATCAGGCAGACTTTGTCTGTGATTTTATGCAGAAAGAAGTTGTGAAAGCCATCGGGATGCGAATCACCCTAGACCACAGACAAAATTCTAAGAATTGCATGATAGCTGATTTTGCTTTTAATTATTTTATCAAGGCTATGCTGGGTTATTTATGCAGTGTTTCTAGGGTCATATATTTCTGAAATACTATAGAAAGTATAATAGTCCCCACTGGYTATGTAAAATATATATATCACCATCAGCCTCAACAGTGTGCTTCTATGCAGATCATATTTCAAAATAATTTTTCTTATTAATTTTGACGTACTTTCTCTAATATTTATATAACTTTTCAATTTCCTGAGAATGACAGACTTTTCTGCAAACAAAAGATATTAAAGATATTTTACCTCCTTCGCAAAATGCTAAAAGTGTATCATTTTTGTTTGAAAGTCTTGGTTTGTATGATGCTTCTCTATTTGTTTTTTGAACAATTAATTTGTTGCATAAGCACTGACTTTAGAACCATATATTCATTAAATTGCTTAAGCACTTCTTGAATACTTTTTTTCACTCTCACTTCAGCTGTAGCAAAAACATTTTAAAATCTTTTTTTTTTTTTTTTCATTCCAAAGCATATAGCTATTCCTGTATTTAGATTAGGTTCAAACAAAACCTATTCTATCTGACTTTCCTGTAGCACTTTGAAACGCATAGCTTGAGGCAAAGAGAGTCTACATCATGAAGATTTAAGCCTATATTCATGCATTCTGCCAAAAGGTTAACAAGCTTTTACATTTATCATTTCTTCCTCCTGCCCAATTTCACTTGATGGGAGTCTCACTTAGAAGCTGCCATATTTAAAATTGTTGACAATTGTATACTGGAACAATAAGCGAATTTTAGAAGAAATATTGCTAGTGTTTCAACTGGGTATCCAAGCAAGCTAAAAGTTACTATGAAATTAACAAAGGCATGKTTTTTTTGCAAAATTAATTTAAGAAAGCATTTGAAAATTAAATGATATATCAAAGTGATTAACATATTAATTAGATTCATGAATAATATAAGAAAATTGAGTGCCCATATTCTAATGGTTAATTTAATGTTTAAATCATATTTTAGTTTATTTCATAATAGCATCTAGTAAGGCTGGATACAGAATTAAAGATCTTAAATTTTATTTTAAATATTGCTAATATCTTCTGCAGTATCTCAGCCAGCTAAAAATGGTCTATAAAGGTATGAAATTACAGTCAAAATAGCATTTTTTTTCTGATTTTTTTTAAGAATGACTTTTAATTCTGTCTCAAGGASAAAGATTGTCTTGTTTTGTATGAAAAGTTTCTTTCAAAGGGAAAAATAAATTACTTTATTCCAGTTACTAATTACCTCAAACTTGCAGGAAGTTTTAAATGTCTTTATTTTAAAGTAATACTAATCCCACTGTATGAATAGAAAACACTAACAATTATAAGAATAAATTAGACATTTTAAGAATTTGATTTTATATTGCATTAAAGATCAAATTAGCTAGCTATCATAGCCTAAAGTTGTTTCTTTGTCAAGAAATTGTGACAAATCATTCCYTGTAGCATCATTACCTTAATGACTGTTTTTTGACAGGGTTTATATGAAAAAAGAAACAGTATAGTCAACTGACATTAAACAATACTTGCTGTTACAAGACAAGAATGTGCTATATGCTCTAAATACAGTATATTGGTTTTCTGCTGAAGTGCAATTGCCTAGAAGGACCCTTTTACAGCAAACTGTCTGGAACTGATTATTTATCTTGATGAGGTGAGGCAAGATGCTTTCTGGAACTTTGGCAGCACTGATGCAAAGGAAGCTGGCATATTTGGCATATTCAGCACAGAGCATCTACTACAAAAAAAAGGGATCCCTGAACCCCAGCAGCCCAAAAGGCTGCCCATGCTGGGGCTGGTACACACACCCTCACAGCAGCAAGCTGTCACACTTGATGCTTGAACTTTGTCTGTCTGCAGTTCCCACAGTGCACATAAACCTTCTTTCCTTAGGAAGAAATAGCACAGGTTTGGGTTGGTGGCTCATTTTGTCATTTAAAGATTTTCTAAGAGTTTTAGGAGACATATTAATAGGACAGAGCCAGACAGTTCTGAGAGATATTGTGGAGTCTCCTTCTCTGACAATCTTCAAAACCCACTTGGACGCAATCCTGTGCCACATRGTCTAGATGACCCTGCGTGTGCAGGGAGGTTGGACTAGATGACCTCTAAAGGTCCCTTCCAACCTTAAGGATTCTATGATTCTATGATCTCCCCTCCCACTGTGGCAACACAGGACAGACATTGAGTACTGAGCTTTAGAGCAGATTTCAGACCTTTCATCTTCCACAGACAAGCAAAGACCAGTTATAAGACTCAAAAAGTTGAATGAACAGAGAACCAGAAAAGTATTAAAAACTATTATTGTGGCTCATATGTCTTTATGGATCATAGAACTGCATTTTACTAAGTATTTTCTTAGTTATTATCTAGCTATGCCAAATCATTGTTGCCCTCTGGCTCTGATTTCAGACTGTCATTGCCCATTGCAAAAGCTTAGGCATTTTTCTTAATCTTGGAATCTATCATGAGATACTTTTCTAGATTATTCCACTGTTTACAATTTTAACGTGTGCTTGTTGCATTTTTTCCCCAATTTATTTTTGTTAGTGTAGTGATATAGCATATTTTTTTTTTTCTAAGAGGAAAATAGAGTAAATAGTATTTTTGGAAGTTCTCCGTACTGCAAGTATTTATAGTTGAAGAGGAGCTGCTCTCCAAAATAGTAACCACTTGTAATAGATTACCTTTAGTATACCTTCACTACTCTTTGCTCTTGTAATCTGCATTCCCTCACAAGCTCCCTGAAGTGTGCTGCACATTCAGATTTTTAAAACTGTGACTGAAGTCATTGGTTCCAAGGGTCTCAAGCTTGGCTCTGTTACTTACTAGTCAGAGTTACAAGTAATAAAATATACAGCAGTCAAATAATTTGTTCTATTGTGCACATAGAATCAGATAACCTCCCTGACAACCAGACTAGCAGGGTCTAGTAGAGCTACTGAGTGTAGAATTCACATGTTTCTTAAACTTTTCATCTTGCACTGTCTGGAAGGAGAGCAATTCCCATAATTCATAGTCTTCAGCTTATCTAGGCTCAAGCTTCAACTAGACAAGTGTCTGGAGATATTTTTCTCTCTTTCAAAACTTCTATAAGAATAGTGACACCTCATTCAGAGATAAAAACCTCAAATTAGATTAAAGGCTCAATTTTCATATACTTTTTTCAATATTTTCTATGTATAATGTTGTTGAAATAATACATTTTTTTCCTAAAAGCTTATTTATCAAATTATGTTTTTAATTTCTACCACAGGTAAGCAAATATTCACAATATTAACTCCATCTCAGAAAAGATTGATTATAAAGATTTTCTCACTGTGCAAGAAAATAGGTATATATATAAAATCTGCTTCACTATTACTGTGCAAAACAACTCCACATTGAGGCCTAAGCCCTGCCAGTGACCAAGTTAATGGGTGTTATTTGGAGGCTGATATGGATATGAAATGGCMAGAACATGATTTAAGACACAGAGGTACTTATCTAGAGAAAGATAGGGACCTGAATGTTTCAGTTCSTTGAACCTAAGGGAACACAGACTTTTCTCTTTCCTAGGAGATGCAAGGCAAGTACCATATCCCTTCACTGTTTAGGAAGTACAAGCCAGATGCTCAGGCAGTTCTGAACTGTCTGCACAAGSTGGACTGGATGTGATGCCTACAGGGCAGGGTAAATGACCACAGTGGCACCAAGTGAAAGTAGGGCATGGTTAAAGTGAAGAAAGGGTAGAAGCAATTATGCTTTTCTGTAAGATAATGAGTTCAGAATTAAGACAGCCAAATTCATCAACCCTCGTCCTGACAATGGAAGAAAGCACTGAGGGGGAAATGACAAAGTCAATGAGGGAAAGTTAGCAATGGAAAAGGCCTATGTTATTGTCCATCTTGTCCACAGAGCTTTTTTTTTTTTTTTTTTCCTTTTGTTGTTGTTGTTGTTGTTGTTGTTTTGAGGACCTCTCTGTACCAGAAACTGATACTCTATCCCTACAGATAAAAAAAGAAGCAATATATATTAAAATTTAAGCCTTTCCTCCACTTCCTCCCCCAAAATCTTTCTTTCTTGGATATTATCCAGTTCTCTGAAAGACTACAAAACAGAAATAGGATCTCTGTTTCATGGAATAGAAATGATTAATATTTTTACAATTTCATGTCATATCTGGATTTTAATATTAAAAGTAATTGTTATTATGGATGCATTTTTCTTTTAATGCAAAAAAACCATTAATACTATAGATGTACAGGGCACACACTGAGAGGATAATTTGCCCCTTAGATGCACAAATCCTATTATAGTATTTGTCTAAAGCCTAGATTAATACTAGGTTGCTGCTTTTGCCAGCTCATCATAATTTTACAAGTGCTTATGCTTGAGCTGTGAGAATGCTAACGGYTCACACAACAGGCACTACATATTATAATGGAGTCCAGCTACTCTTGACTCTTCTATTATGTTTCARATTTGAAAGATAGTTCCCATCTGACTACTTCCCCAAGAGATGAGTGACTAAACTTTGATCTACTTATACACATATATTTAAATGATAAGTAGTAAACTGCATTACGTCATTTTAGTTGTAGCTAGCTGTAKCATAGCAGTTTTTCTTTATATTTTCTCATGTCATTTTTCTATTTCTATGTGTTTTTCTTATGGAAAAAATGCCTAAAGCACCTGTTGCTTATTTTGATAAGGAATTCAACATTTACACCTCTGTTTTGTAGTCTTTCTTAGGAAATGGCAAATGTATTTTTTATCAAAATAATTTCTGAAAATTTCAATATATTTTCAACATGTGGCCTATATGTATTTCCCTCTTAAATGAAGATGGTATTTATTTACATGTTTCAAAAAGCCATCTGTCAAGAACAGATAATGAGCCTGATATCTACTCTACGATGACATCAGGTGGTTCAAAAGCTGACAGAGACTTTTGTTAAAGATTCATCCAGGCTGCAGATTTAAATTAAAAAATGTAATCCAAACTCACAGCTTCCAATCTAATGATCAACTATGTCCAGAAGTAAAAAATGATAGGGGCTTTTGTGACAAAGGTGCAAAAAGAAAGAATAAGAAATGCTTAATTCCAGTAACATCCTTTTCATCTTGACAAGACTTGCACTATGTATGAAATTTTAAGGGTAAGATTACCTGAAAATTCTTAGAGTTTAAAAAAGGTAATTTTAGCATTTTTTGTGATGAATACCTAGAGTTTAGATACAGCTGCGGTGGTACCAATCCAAATGTAAAATGCTTCTCAAAGAAAGAAATACTAAAGATATTCTCCTGCATCAAATATATTCAATATCAATTATAATTACTTTGGGAGAAAAGGAGTCAGCTGTTAATAGCATGAAGGTTGGGAAATGTGGGGTAGAAGTAATCCTGGAGTGGGACAAATACAGCCACAGCAGCTCCATGCTGCCTGTGAGATGCTGATCACAATTCTTGAACTAAAGTACACTATCTTCACTATGTTGCACTCGGGGTATATCAAATATGAGAATGTATGAAACATGAGTATTCTGTCTTCGTCTGAATGTGATTGGCACGTAGATAGACAAATTATTCTGAATATATTAGAAGAAAATATATTTCTCCCTTCACTTTTTATCCAGGCACATTCAAGATAAGAAGTTCTAAACATTTGCCTGAAGTACTTTAGACTTGCATATAAAACATTACATCAAAGAAATGTTTAGATTATGATGGCGAGCACTTGAAAATTAAGAAATGTCAAGATCAACTTTGCCATTTGATTTGAGTTTCCCTGTGTGTTGACATTTTGATGTCATCTTCAACTATATATATATTACTCTTTTGTTGAGCCTTTCTCCATCTTAATGAGAAGTTATGGCTCACTGCAGGCACAGGGTCCATCCTGTGCTCTGAAAAAACTGAAACCCTCCCTTTCATTGCCTGACCTAGTCTCTATGACTTTTGTTTCCACTCTAGGCTCCTTAGCACCCTAGTCTTGCCAAGTACAGAAGTCCATCTCCATTCCAGTCAGGGTCACCCTGCTACCTCCTTATCTATTGTCACACAACCTACTCACAAGTGTATTTTTGAACCAGAGCATGGACCTTGGTTTGAGCCCCAAACCGTCCTATCACTCAAGCATGTGCATGCGCAGGTGAACTTGCAAGGCTTGGAATACTGAGAAGAAGCATGGGTCACTGCTACAGGAAAAATGCAGTTGCATCCCTGTCATGGTGTGATTCATGTGATTAGATACTCCAAACCATCTCATATCAGACAGTGACATAATGTCAATGTTGCTGGGCTTAAATGAACAAATTGGACATTATGCTCTAAACTACTTTTTTTGGTGTGTGTGTGTGTGTATATATATATATATATATATATATATATGCAACATGGATCTCATCTCCTCTGAGGAGATGGGATACATCATTAGTTCAGTTAATGCTTTAATTGCCCAATAATCCATAACATTTGTTCAATTAAAATAACACTAGCAGTCCAGGCATTTAAAAAAAGGCCTTGCCAATAATATTCCTCACACTCTCATGGCAGAATGACTAATACTCCCGCTCTATCTTTGGAGTAGAGTTCATCCAAATGGACCCAGATGGACATGGCCAGGTGTCCTCAGGCTGGAGGGGGCCAAGATCCCATAGTCAGGCAGTGACACCCCACAACCTTTGCCAGGGGAGCCTGGTGCTAATGAGGAAGGTCCCTCCTGATATCGGGTCAACTCAGGGCTGTTTTCATACACTTTCTTTGCACAGTCTGCTGCCTGTCCACTTGCACTGCCAAGAGGGCAGTAGGAGTGGGGCTGCCATGCAGCAGTCGAGGTGGCATCCAGGAACCCTGGCAAAGATTGTGCCGGGTCATGGGCACCCTGTGGATGACCACCAGCTGTGGTCAGAGCTCTGCCAGAGGGACAGGTCTGGAGACAGAGACAAGGCATCCTTCATAAAATGGCCATTCAAATCATAAAGTATTTATCATGCATTTACAGAACTGTATCTGCAGAACACTTCAGTGGAGAACACTAAAAGAAAAAAAGCATTACAAATTCCCATTATAATTTTTGGGTATCTCTTAGGACGATGACGCATAGAATAAGAAAAGGAGTCAAATATACTAAATTTAGAAATTGCCCTCAAGACTTATGAATCTTTTCTCTTTTATCCCTTTCTATTCTAAGTAAAATTTCATTTAAATACTTCATGAAAATTCCTGCAAGTAAGGCACCGGGGAAGGTCTTTCCAATTTTTTTTTTTTCCTGAAAATTCTGAATTTTCTGAAAATGTACCAAAAGGGCTTTTTTWAACTTTTTGAGTAAATAATAAAATCATTGGGCACAGGATATTTCTAGTCTATGTGTCATTCATTATACCACAGGCTAAACAAAATAACTAAGAAGACTTATCTGACTGCCACTCTGTCTAAAATGTAAACATTCATATTTCCCTCCTACCCGCAAAGCACTCAGCTTCTATAGGTAGTTATTCCCTCACAAAGTACTTGAAGTCCTAAATATATGATTTAACTTTGAACTGTTATCTCTAGGTCCCTAAGGGAAGTACAAAATAAGCATTTCTGTCTCTTTAGTACATTTTATGGATAAATTGCAGGCTCAAATCACTGCGTAAAAATACTAGGGAGAAGGCTAATATAAAGTTTTTTTGTTCCCTCATAAACTTTGATTCAGCTGCTAGAGTCCTTATCCAATCCGTGGGTCATTACTAGGGCTGACATACTGCTAAAACCAAGTCCCATGGTTCTCGGGAAAATGCTAGAAACAATATATCAACGAGTCATAACGGAAGGCGAGCAAGGAAGAGTGCTGAGGTTAATGCTATGCTTGAAAAGTTTTGAAGGCCACATACTACCATGCATTTTCCTCACCTCTTCATCTCTCTTCTTTCTCATTTGTCATCACTGTCACTTTTATGACAGAACATTCACAGAGTTAGCTCAAGGAGCTAAATGGACAGAGAGCTAYTTACTCTACAAGGGAAAGAGAAGAACTGGTTTTCTGCTATTTTTGCTAGTGGGAAAGTGCCAACGGGGGAAAGAGAAGGGGCACAGCGGCAAAGCTGGCAGAAGACAATGGGTCCTTTTTGACGGCAGCTCAAATTGCACAAATCACATTACCTCACTCTTTCATTTTCTTTCCCACCAGTAATGCTACCYCTTTTCTTCATAATTGAATATTTAGTAAGCAAGTTTGAAACCTGATTCACAACTATTTCACTACAAAAAGAAATTGATTTTTGAAAAACAAGAAAAAATACCACAAAAACTGGCAAACATACTATAGAATCCCCACTTCACCTTTCAGCAAGCTTGGCACTCTCACTAAAAGCCTCCGTGCAAMGAGATTAATCTGCTGGCTGGCAATGAACATAATGCCACGTGTAGCAGACAGTGCAGGAGCTGCCTGGATGCGATGCAGAGGTCAAGCTCTGCTGGAACAGGCAGAGACCAGATTGCATTCTGGATAAAGAAGGCTTCCAGCAAGATGAAGACGAGGGCCGTGGTAGCAATTGTGTGGCTGAAACACGGCATTTACTTGCAAGGGATCAAGTTCTGCATTGCCAGACCTGAGAATTAGGTTCTGTTTAGTCTGAAAGCTTAATTATAATTTGAGTGGACTGTTTAAGGACTAAATGTCTGATCTGACTGATGAATGAGGATATATTTCTAAAATTAGCCAAGAGGGAAAAAAAAAAAAAAGAGACAGTTATACATATATTAGACTGATTAAAATTCTAGACTGTGGAAATTGAAATCTTAGTGTACTTGCATCTGCTTTGTTATTCCTGATAGTACAGAAAGACTGTATCTGCCGTTCCTATTGTCCATGTAGAATATAAACTTTTTTTTTTCCCCCAGGAGAAAACAGATGTGATCATTTCCATATTAAATTTCATTATAAATTCTCTGAAACATGATTTCAGTGGTTATTTCCCATTTAAGTAACTGATTCTATAATTAAAGTATTTCAAATAAGCTTCATATTTTTAAATATTGGCCTAGTATAGAGTTCATTAACTATMTCTCTACTGAGATGAAATTTTTGTTTGAAAAGCCTTTTCAGTTATTTCAGTTGCTTTTCCTAGCTTACATTTTCAGCAGTATTATCAAGGGCACCTTTAAGCCGTGGAGAATCCACTCTTTTACTTCASAGTGTTTACACAGAAACCATTTGCTTGTTTGCAATATGTTAAAAAAATAATTAGGAACAAGCTAATATTTGTTGCTGCAATCTCCTGTCTAAACTGCACTTCATAGTGTGCTAAATATAACAGCAGCACTGATGTGTAAAATATTTCTTTTGAGGATGTCAAAGACCTATGTGCATTAAATAGTAATGATCCACAAGTTTCATAAACATCACAGTCCTAGAGAAAGCCAATTTTTTATATATATCTTAAATTTAAAATATAATTCKAAATGTTCAACTTTAATGTATAGTGAGATGCAGAGAGAAGAGAAAGCCAACTTCATATGCACAGAACTGAGCATAAGCCACTGGCAGCTATTGATTCATTAGTGTTAGCCTTTGTAACTATATTAAGGAAGGATTAATTTAATACTTCAATAATTTTACCTTCCCCTGCCATCCCATCTCATCCTCCAGACTTCTAATTTCCTCTCTGATTAATTCTTTGCTTTGATAATAAAGAAAAATCTTCTGAGTTATGGTTTCCATTTCAATCTATAACAATTCACATTCTTCCTTCTACTTGCTTAATATACCCTTCAATCATGTTATTAGACAACTTTCAATTCTTAATCACATTTATTTTCTGTTTAAAAGTTTACAATAATTGCTTTGTTCAGATCCATTTCTTGTTTTTACTATATATATGTACATGTGCTTATATAAGATTTCTACTTTTACCCACCAAACATATATATATTTATGAAATATTAATATAAACATAGAAATAGATACATATTTGTCTCAGAAATACATTAAGATTATTTGTTGCAATTTTGTTTCTGGGTAAAATATGTACAAATACGTTGTTCATTTCTATTTACAGCAATTATCCTTTTGCTCACTCTAAACTTGGGATTTTAGTTTTTCCTTGCCTTCCTCAGAACAAGTCCATATCTCACCCACAACACTTCCACAGAACTCCTACAGACTGGAATCAGCTTAAAGAAAACCAAACATCTCTTTTAGCATCAGAGTGATGGAAACCTACTCTATATGGATTTGTAGTTCTTGATTCTAACTCAAGCTTTAATTGAAACTTTTCTTCTTACTTGAGCATTTCTTAAAAGGCACTTTCCCATGTGTGGTCACTRACATAATAGCAGAGACTTTTTGCTGGTTAGAACTTTCAAAGGCAATAGCCAAAAGGTATTGTTCCCACTGGTTACTTATTCTCACAAAACATATAGGAARTGAGTTAACTACAAGATTCCTATCCCTCTGTAAAATACAAAGAAAAGAAAGGTGTATGATTTCAAAAACCAGTGGGAAAAGTCACAGTCACATACATAGACAGTATGATCACACATTTTATCCTCTAAAAATATAAAAAGGAAAAGTAGTGAGTGAATAAAATTTTTTACCCATTTCCTCATCTAATTATGTATTTATAGTGCACAGAACTTAAGCTCAATTAAATACTAAATCACAGTGTATATTACATATTTTCATCTTTGCCCCTTTTTTGTTGTATTTTGAATAACAACTAAGGGTATAACACTGCAAATTCAACTAGGAATTCAAAATTAATCTGAACATCTTTCATTGTAAGTGAAAAAATTGTTTCCAAAATATTTTATTCCAAGGACACGGAACTTAATCTGACACCAGAAGCAGAAATAAACTACATAATTAGAAAYAAGCACTCATTACAACATATGTCTTAGCTTTGGATATAGCATCTGGGTACACTACTTGAAAAACATTGTTAAAAAATAATCTATTACACTTGTGAAAAATTAAGCAACTGCTGTTACTTTTCCCAGAAGAACAGGTTACTTATAGAACAGTTGCAAGCCCTGGCATGTGAAATTACTATAAATCAAATTACTATTACAGTGGTCAGTAGCCAATGAAACGATTAACAGGTATAAATCATCCAACGCATCTACCAATATCTACTAATTGGAATAGTCATTTTTCCTTACAGTTTCTATTTTAGAAGCAACATTATACTACTCAAAGTCAAAGCTCTAAGAAATATTTTACATAAAATGGTTTAGAAAAAATGAGTGCAACCATATGAATTAATTAATTAACTGACCTCTCCATTTTCATTCTTCACCATGGTTGCARGACCAGTTATACTTCTCTTTCTGACTGCAGAACAACAGGTTTCTGAGTCCTTACCCTGAGAGGGAGTGTTGTTTCAGCTTACGAAAGGACTTGGTTGTCATTCTGCAAGCCATTCCCTAGGTGCAAAATTGTTCTTCACTCTTTCTGATAAAACTTCAGCTCCCATGCTTCTCTACTGTTTAAGATACTGTTAAGATACCATTTAAGACTAAGTSTAAATATTATTTTGATATAGCAATTGGTACAATACAAATCAATACAAATCAAGGCAATTCATATGTATTCTTACATCCTAAAGTGTCTGTTTAAGAAAACCAGATGGACATTCCTGCTCTCTTCTCATATCTTGTAAGAGAAAGCTTACAGTTTTAAACTCAGTGGAGCTTTTTATCTAAATTAGCTTATTTTGCCTAGACCTTTTACATCTCTGGAAGTCTCATGTACAGTGATCTTACCTAGCTTAATCAAGTGGAAAACTGTTTTGTTTCAGAACGACATGCTTAATCCTTCAAACCATACCTCTTGAGAAAATGCTTCAGCGACAAGCTCATTCAACTTTAGTGGTTTGTAACTGGTCTGAAACTGAGYATGCCAGCTGCGACAGTGTATTGGATTTTCCATCCTTTCTGTGAGTGAGCTTAAGCAGACATTGAACTGCATATCAGGTTGGGCTTCTGCAGTCTCTATTCATTCTTCCTCTCCTACCTTGCCGCGTATACTTTCTTTGCCCCTTTGCCTCCAGATGTGGGATGCTTTGCTGTCACCTACACCAAACCTTCCTTGTGCCTTTCAGTAATGTTACTCCATACAAACAGGTAGATCATCTCTTGCTTAGATTTGGGTTAAGTTTTTCTATTTCTAAAAAGAAGAGTATTTGTGGGGGGAGGATCTTCACCCCACTGCCATGCAAGCACTATATGCAAACTCTTAGTCTCAATTTCTGGGAGATATATCATCTGGGCAGGTTTTTATATTATCATTCCTGTTTTTTCTTTTTCATTAACAACATTTAAAAATACATTTTTTCTATAAATAATCCACTATTATATCCCATTTCCTGCTTTCAGAGAAACTTGTATGTACTACTTTATATGTACAGTATAATTTGGTAATTTACTTCAATTAAAACATTCAATAAAATATTCATGAAAGTGGCCTCTTGTTGAGATACACCATCTTTTTGCTTAAAGATCAGGTTGTAGCACTAACACATATAATCCATTAGGCGAGCTAATTGACATTTTGACCAATAGATTTTTCATGAYCTCTCCCCATGAATCTTGACAAAGGCTACTGGTCAAAGTATCAATTCTCACACCTTCTGGGTTACACCTACAAGTAAAATAAATGTATTTTTAATAGAACATTCTGTCTAAGTGACCCTCTCTCAGTGAGTCGACACTGCCATGAATATTTATTTAGTGCTTCRCTTAATGGATTCTTATACTGAGAGACACTTACATTACAAAGAAGTCAAGACCTATTAATTATCTGAAAACACCACTATAATAGCTTGCTGCTAAAATATTTTTTTTGCAAGTTTACCAGATTTTCATCTACCATGTAAAGAATTTGTCGAGATTAATAAACTAGACTATATGTCAATTTCTGGGAATGCAAATATGAAGGATAGGCATGACAAATGTGAAATTAAGTCTTGATTCAGGAAACCTTCCCTCTTGCTCTAATCTTTAAGTAGTCATGCAATCCCTGAATGTCACATGTGAATACACTGTAATATCTATACCTGCATAAGAGATTTGGGACTTGAATTGGAAAGCACAAGATCTTATCCATGTACTTTGGCTGCACTTTCCTAAGAACTATAAAACAATATGTATATTTAATTAGGAGGACAATCAACAACATCTATTAGAGTGAATGATCTTAAAAATTAAATTATGCCAGTATCTGAAGTCATTATAGTGCCTTTCTTTGCCAAAAATAGGAAGACATAATTTCTGCATGTATCTGGGTTAGAAATTGCTGAAATTTTAATGGCATCTCTTCCTTGCTGCTATGTGTGTTTTATATGCCCAACCACTCATTAATCAATTGATTATATCTAGCAGGGATTATCCAACAGGAAACTTTCCAGAATTAAAAGAAATTGAACTAAAGATTTGTTCCACTTTTTTTTTTTTTTTTTTTCTTGCTTTCTACTACATGTCTTGGTTGCTTCATGAGTCTCTAAGCACATCAGCTGTTTCCTAAGATATGCTGGCAAATTTTCTAGATGGAGGTTTTTTTTTTTTTTTTTTTTTCCCCATGGACAGATATAAGGCAAAATATAAAACAACATTCTTTCTAAGTCCTAAAATATGTTTTATTGTTCCATTGGTCAAAATTCAGCATCACTGCTTATTAGAAATTATACTACAACTATAAGATTTTCTTACTGATATTTACTGCCATTTGCAACACCACTACCGGTTCTTGCTTAATCAAGGCTATTAGAAAGTGCCTATGTAGGAAATGGTTTTTTTTTTTTTCGCAGTTAAAGATTTTCGATGACATCTCCACTGTAGAGAAGGAGAATAAATTTATATGTTAAATACGTTAAACAAAATAAAAACCTTTCCTTTGTTCAGTTACACAGATCAGATCCTCTTTAAGCATTGAACTACTAATATCATTTAATATAAGAATAAAAAATATATCATCTTGATCTCATTTCATTAAGGAAACCTTAAAATAAACATGAAGAATTTCATTTACATTAGGAGATGCTCAAGCAGGTGGGTAGAAGCTTATGTTGGAAAAACAACAGCTCTCTTTCCCATGTTACTAAATGGAAAGGGGAAAAAAGGTGGATGCAGCTTTGAAGGAAGAAGACTCAGAAAAGAGGTTGACAATTGTGAAAAGCAGAAAAACCCTGAATTGCAGGAATGAATGAACAAGGAGACTGTTGGGATGTGACAAACAGTTTTAGAGCTCTCTGTGGTAGTAAGATAAGAGAAATGCAAGCATTTAAAGATTCTAAAAATAATGGAATGATCTAATAGGAGCTGTCTAAAAAGCAATATTTCAGGAAGACAGGAACAAAAACATTTTTGACCCAGTTATTTGTGTTTTCCAATGCTTATGAAGATTTTATGTCATCTATCAAAAGTTAGAAAAAAACAGAGATGAACTTTTTTCCTCTCTCCTGTGGTGTTGAAAAGAAACAATAGTTCAGTCCCGAGAAAGAGTCCTAAACCCTTACAGAATGAAAACACAACATTAATCATTTGTATAGAGACATGTAATCCTATGAGCATTAATAGCATCTTCTCCAAAGAGAATGTAAAGACTATGGTGCTCTGGCAGTCTGTTTGAAAGCAAGCTGGGTGCAAATTACTTACATATCCAAATGTGAAACTGATGTCAGATGGAGATGATGAAAGAATAACTTTAGCATGACTGCTCTATGGCTTACAGAAGTATAATCAATATTTTCTGTTGAATGGGGTAAAGTATGTCTTTGGGTCAACCACTGAAATTTAAAGGGCCTTCCGACTTTGTATTACATTACACTGAAGAGCCAAAGACAGATATTTATGTGTTTGAAGCCATTAATGGATATTTCTATCCTGATCACTTTAGCAAATTACTTTGGCAAAGAAACACATTCAGTATATCACAGCTAGACTTGACAGGGAGAAAAAAAAGCTGTTTCAGAACCTTGGCTGTTAAAATCCTTAATGTGCAAGTCCTTCCTCACTGTCAAATTCAGCTAGCAGACTTCTGAAGATATAATGGATATTTTCAAAGATATCTTGATGAAAAGCAGGGGTTAAGGTATGCAATCCTTCTCTTCATAATGGTAATCTTTTAACTAACTTAAAATTAAGAAACTACATAACCCAACATTTGATACCAGGAAGGGCATTAAACTTAATGCCATATTCCYATATGGCAAAATAAGAATTTTCAAATTTCACAAAATTTCAACATCAATGTTTTGCCATTCTCATTTTACTCTAACAATATATCACACAATTTGATCCAAGAAGAGACAACACTTCAAAATAGTATAGTCAAAGACTCTCAAAGACTAGGGAAACTCTAGTCAAATATGGAGTTCTATTGCAGATTTGTGACAATACATACCAAAGCTTCTATAGAAACATCTCTAGAATCAGAAATGCTGAATTGACATGGAGCAGTTTTGTTCAATCCACTAATTATCAGTAATAAATACAAGATTTCATGGGTACATAAAATATTTTATTTTGTGACTAGAAAATCAAAAACTAGTAAAATATTATCTTGTACCTATCAAATTCCAATTCCTAGTAGCCATTTTCAACAAAAATATAATAGAATAGAAGTTTTCTATTATTATTATTTTTTAATACTACTTCGGAAAACCGAATTTCTGCTTATGGCATTGTTTTTTCTAAATCTTATTCAAGTTCAAATATTTAGATTAATTTCAGTTGTGGTAAAATAACCTCAAAATTTTCATGAATTTTTATCTAATTTTCACCAAATCAAAATAGTTTAAAAATCAAACACATTTAGGAGAAATATTTCCCAGTATAGTTGTATACCAAACATGTCTTAGAAAATGGAGTGCTAATCTTTTCCAAGATTGCTGTGATACAGCATACATTTTCTCAATATGAGATGTATTTAACAATTCCATTCTCTTATTTATTAGAATGTCAGGGTACTCCCCAGCCGAAACACAATGCTAACTTTCAAATGTCTTCATCAGTACTGCTAAAATTCTCCATCTGGCATCACTGCTAGCACTGACTCAAGTGGGATCTCTCTAAAGTATCTCATGAGAAAATTATCAATTATGCTATTTTAAATGTTTCTATCCTTTTTTTAGAAAAAAAAGAGAAACTGAAGTTTTTGCTTATCTTCTATTTTATGTGAAGAACTGGTAATTATCAAATAGATTAAAWAGGACAAATAATTAGAATTAGGTTATAATAGGTAATAAAAATATAAATGAAGATGCAAAAGTGTATAAACAAGATATATATTGTATTAGTAAAAGTGTAAAATAATATGCACCACCTTAAATATTACCTTACTAGGGTATGCACTTATGCAATCCTTATGCTCTCTGATTTTATATTTATAAAGCAAATGGGATTTTTTTTAACATATTTTTTCAGTTTATTTTATTAGTGTAAAAATATGCACTACTTCCCCATACAATAGGAATACTTGAAAATTATTGGCTTAAAATGCCTGCTTTTCACCGTCTTTTAGAACAGTTAAAAATGAAAACAGTGAAAGCAACAGTTCAAACAGTGCAATATTTTAGGTATATTTTTCACAACCTATTCTTACCAATCCACTTAAAAAAATCACCTGCCTAAAGAATTAATTTGTTAAACAACATGGCATGCTTAAGATAAAAAATAGGGCTAAAACAGAGCATTAGTTAACTAAATGGAGTAGGAATTACATTTAATTCCAYATTCAAATTACACTAGATCATAATGATTAACTTTGTTTCACTGGATTCTAGACAGTAATCATCCTCTAATCATGAAACATCATTAATGACATTCATGGGACTACAAGCACAACAAACACTCCATCTTGTCAATTCAGAACATAGGAGGGTGACTATTTTTCTGAGGTTAGAGCCAGTGGGAATTCAAGCCTTGAGGAAATCATTCCTATCCCTTAATTACTCAGCCCTCAGTTTCTGATCACATTCCTCTAGAAGTATTAGGCTTATGGGTATTATAAATACTAAAGTGGTCAACAGTGCACCATCCTAGCAGCACTGTTTGTCTAAGCAGTTTCAAGATAAAGTTTTGTGATCCAGTGGTTGCATCACACTTCTTAGAGAACTTTATTTCCATGTTCAAGATTTCACATAACAGGTGGAATCATTAAAACATATAAATACATCTTTAATTTGTGACTACCCATTGATTAAATATAATATTGTAAACGGTGAATTCAGTACTACTCAGTGAAATCATAGCTGTAATGATGTTATGTTATAAAGCTGTAATGTTATAAAATGAAAATGCTAAATTTAACAGACATKCTAGGGGAATAGCTAGGGGAATAATCTGCTAATGCATACTAGCGTACCCGTGACATTATAATAAAATTAGTTGTGTTAGCTTGCCTTCATCTTTTTTGCTTTAGTTTTATGAGAATAATGTATCATAGTTATTTGTAAGTATTTGGCTGCCATTTTTTCCATTGTGTAATACAAGGAATACACAGTACTAAATGGGATCTTCCATATACTACTGTACTGGAACATCTGAAATTTATAATCTCAGAGCTGTTGCAGTAAAAGGAAAATTTCATTAGTACTATACACGTGTGGTTAGAAAAGAAAAATTGAAGCATTYATTGACAATTTATATTAAATTATATTATACTATGTAAATAATTTTAAAAATATTAATTAAATTGTTGCATTTAATTGCATTAAAACAAACAGAACATCTTCTCTAAGTTGAAGGGAAAGACTTGTTGAAAAATTTCTCATTTCAGAAAAACATTTTCCTAAATTTTCCATATTATTGAAATAACTTCATGGCTTTTAAAATTTTAGGGTGTTTGAGAGAATGTTTCCTACAGTAAYCAGAAATTTTAAAGCTCAAAAGTTAATCTTAAATATTTTCATGATTGAAAAGAATACTTATAATATGTTATAAAATATATTTCAGATTAACAGCAAAGAAGTTCAATTTTGGGAGGATTTGAGGAAAGAAGAGGAAGAAAGGAGGGAGAATGCTTCCAGGTTAGCAAAACTTCTGTCTTCTCAACTCATCTAAATATATAATAAAATATTCTTGACAGTTTTAATATTAAAAAGACCAAATATAAGACCATCAAAATATTTTGAAAAATAAAATATTTTTCTTTAGAAACAAGGCATGTTTGTAACGAACACGCTTTTGACTTTTGGGGGTGTTTATGTAAATAAATCAACAAATAAATGTAATGGTTTTGAAGTCTCTTTTTCATCTGTTTTAATGACCATTTGCCTTTCTAGTATTTTCTATGGAAGTATGGTAAAAGTTGTCAAAAATTCATTTTCTAAGAGACACTATGGATGATTCTGATGAATTTTTCATCATAATGAATGGCTAATATATATTCCAATAGACTTAGAACATGTATTGTTATAAATTTAGAAACCCAGCATAGCCCTGTAGCCAAAAATATATTTAAATGACAAAATTTATATTTATTTCTGAAAATTTAAAGAAATGTCAGAAAAAAATGTAATTTGCTAAAAAAAAAAACCTAGCCTTTTTCTGATTTAGTAGGAATAAAGATTTTAAGAAAAGACATCTTTAAGAAAATACACTTGGTGTGTACACTGAAGAAATGCATGCTCCAAATACTGTAAATAAGAAATGCATTTTATCATTTTGCTCAAAAATTCTTCTCAAACATGACTCTTTTTTTAATGCTATTGTTTTTCCATATTACACTCTGAGGTCCCACTCCTCCCATACATTGAATTTGCCTTCCTATACTGCAAACTCTATTACTATTGAGTGAAGCAATACAGAGTAGTGGAAAGGGAGTGCACATAWAAACACTCACAATGAGGCATATAGCACCCAGCTCTGCAACAAAAATTATGTAGCAAGAATGACTCAGTTTATAATATAATTAGAAGAGCTTATAAAGACTAGTAGCAAGAAATTGTCAGGATCAGGAATAGTAAATCAGGAAGAAGAGATTTGTCCAGGATTACAAACAAAATTAGTCCAGAACCTGATCTTCTCACATCTTAGTGGCTTATCACTATTAGACATGCAGGGAAAAACACATCACAGGAATATGAAATAACTCACACACAGCTATCAAAGCAGATTAGCAAAAGGTTTAAGAAAGCCCATGTTTCCTGATYATGATTGCACCTGACTTGCAGCATTTCTAGAGGAAGCATCTTCTCAGATAAAGCATAACAAAACGGGGCTCCTACGCAGATTGTCATGCAGTGCCTGAGCTTCCAGACTCCSTGGAAATGAATCTCTTTTCCTGAAAAGATGATAAACTGAGTTTTCATGTTTCATAATCAGCACAGCTCTCTCTGTTCATACTTAAACTTACGGTAATGTTCAAATCAAACCTTCAAACCTTGAGCCATATTTTCTTGTTGGAAGGGCAATTTATTCTAGTCCTTCTTGACTTGCCCCTCATTGGTCCTTCTGACCTTTCTTAGCATATTATGCAACTCACACAGCCTTCATATATCTAACTTTAAACCCTTCTGGTAAGACAGATTTGTGTTTAACACAGTAAAAAATTTAGGATGCTGAGGCCTACAGTAGCATGTGATTTGGTCAAAGTCACACAGGAAGCGTTGGAGCTTCCTTCTTGGAGTCCCAAAAACTTTGTAGGAAATGATTTTCTTTCAAAAATAGCCCAAACTTCAACAGTTCTCAGAAAAGCCATTATATAACTCATATATAATAAAATCTGAAGAACACAGTAGCAGGTAGRAACCTACTTCCTATTGTTTTATTATTGAGTGAGATATTTTGAAATAAATTCAGGGAAGTTCAGGTTTTATAAGATTTAAAACATTACTTTGACCTGGAATTCATACACTTCTTTTTTCTTTCTGTTCCATTTTTGGTCTTAAAATTAGTCAAAAAATCTTTTTTTTTTTCATCTGGTAATCAATGAAATCTAAACAGATAGCAGTTCCTCACAGGTGCATGGACCAGAGAGGMAATTTCTATTCATTTCAGACTTTTCATGTGCTTTCCTCTCTTTGACATATTCTTCCCTGCTTTACCCTTATTAGCAAGTTTGAAGAGAAAATGAAAATAGTCATGTCAAACAAGCATTTAAAAATTAAAATTCATTTACAATTAAAACAAAGCAATTACAGATTACAATATTCTCTTTTTTTTTCTTTTTTTTTTTTTCTTTTTAGCATGCACTGAAGTAAATGAATGTTACTGAAATGCAGTTGCAATATAACAGTACTTACATGTAAACATGAAAGTACGTGAAATCATTTGCCTGGTCTCCATTGTGGCAAGTGTTAGAAAAGATGGAAGAACAAGATAATCTCTACTCTAATCTCTATATTTAGGGTTTGGCTCTCTTTGGAGCTTGTATGAGCCTCAAGGCAGTCACAGACATTCTGTGGGACACAGCAAGGTCTTTGTCTATTCCCTCCTTGCACTGCTAGAAACAGTACATCAGAGGTCACATAACAGCTTTGGGATTATTCTGTACTTTTTCCATGTTATTTGTCTCCATCCCTTCCAGTCCAGAGAGTAGCAACATCGATCTCTGCGTAGCTCAGATTTCTGTGGAGCTGAATACAGACTTACCACTGCAGAGCACCTTTTTTTCTTTCTTCATAGAAACAATAGCAAGCCCAGACAGAAATATCCTGGCTATTCCTCTTTTCTGGATATCTTATCCACCCCCGACAGCTTCTGGRAGCTGCACGATGGATGATGACTGCCTGAAGTAGGACTATATGGCCACTTTCCACAAGAACTGTGTTTTATAGCCTGCTTTTATTTGAGGTAGGAAAGGATATGAGGGAGGCTCTGTACAGAGAGAACATTGGCAGAATTGCTTACTCTGTCATCTCTGAAATTATGTTATTTATACACTCAGGCACAACTCTAGATAACACACATACATTCTACTGGAAAATTTCCCTGCTTCTTGCAAAACAAACAGAAACAAAAAAGATAGAGACACAAAGTGATCTCTTTACTTGTAGAGATAGTCTCAGTCTTTCCAGAAAAAAACATTGCAGTCAAATTGCAATTGGGAGGTGCCAGGACAGTTCTTAAAGCATACACAAACACAAACAACATGGCCTACAGAGCATATCTAGTACTGTTTTTGTAAAAAGCAATGGAGAAGAAAAAATTCTGAACTGTGTAACTGTGTTAGAGCTCTAACAGATCCGAATTGACAAAAAAAAAAAAAAAAAAAAGAAAAAAGACATTCAAGAAATATAGATTCATGGCATTTCGGGAAGGTGTACCTTTATTGGACCAAAATTTAGTTTTCCATCAGAATAGAATAAATTTTATTAGACACATCCCGTGGGAGTGTCACACAGTTCTTTTTATTCAAAACTCCACTCTCTTCTTCCCCCTCTCAAAAAAAACAACAACAACAAAAAAAACTGTGTTTGTATGAGGGAAAGATAATATTTCCCTCATATAATTATTTTAAACCATTTCTCTTAAGTTGAATTAGTTAGCTATATTCTTTATAATTTCAAAAGTTGGAAAGAGATCAAGTTACTACYCAAAAACTACTCAAACTGCTCTTATGTAACAGGTAACAGTAAAGCAAAGCTCAATTACAACATGCAGTCTCAAGCAAATATATCCTTTTCCTCTAGGTCCTCCCACTTTCCCATTTCAGGAGGTGGAGCTCCTCATATATCTGTGACGGACCTGCCAGCACATAGGAGTAGGAACTTCTGCTGGTTCTGRCAATGCTCAATTGCCCCTACAAAACTGAGAAGAGAAGTGGCTGAGGTGAGCTGTATTTTGCAGGATTTTAATAGTCTAATTCTCTTCCAGCTCAGGGAAGTGCTGTTTCTCTGAGTCAAACCTAATGATAAAAGAGGGACAATTGTCCAGTAAGATCAAGTATACTGCTTTCTCTTATGTGATTTTTTTTTCTTTTTTTACAGAAATAAATCCTAGTATAATAAACTACTTTTACTGAGTAATTACTGACTACCTGTTACTATTTTGTTTCCATTTCAAACATTTCAAGATATCACTTTGAAGTGATAATGAGGAGTCTGATCAAACAAGATTGCTAACATAGGTTTACAATTTAGTTACATTTAGTAATGTTGACATATTTGCTTAGAAAAAAACAACAAGACTGAATTCACCACGCTTATACTCCTCACAAAACAAAATAAGAGCTATAGAAGTCCAAGTTTTAGAGGAATTCTAAATACATTTTTTTTCTCATGGATTTCGTATGTGAGTTGAGCTCACTAAAAGAAATGCTTTAGTTCTTAGAATAGTTAGCAATTACTATTAGAGCACTCAGTTTGAGATTCTTCCTTGTTCTTGCCTACAGTGTCACTTTTCATGCCCTACATATGCTTTAAACTAGATCATTCATTCATTCAGACTCAGATTGAATGAATACTGTTAAAAAGAAATACTTCTGGAAAAAAAATCTACCTTAACATATTTCATGTTTCTTTTGAATATGGAAATTAAACAAAGGATCTTGATTTTGATGCACAGGCATTCCCTTATTTCTTTACTAATTGGTGTTCTTTTAATTAGGTTAGGTAATTTTAATTRATTACCTAATTAGCTTAGGTAATTTTAATTAATCTGTATAAGCTTTTCATGTTACACCTAGATGCTACCCTGAATTGAACCCTGCATATTCAGATGCTTTTTATTTCTTCTTTCTTGAATTATCTGCAGTTGATCAGACAGCAATGCTGAGTGTGAATTCTGCCTTTCAATAAACTCTCCAAGATAACTAAGGAAATTTTTTTTAATGAATTTGAGCCCTGATATTAGCATACTGAGAAATTCATCAGCCACGTTATGCAGATCAGTAGTGTGATTTTTTTTTTTTTTTTTTTTTCAGGAATAGAATTCAAAGTATGCTTAAATACATTGCCTTGGAACACTCATGTTTTTTCAAAACATTACTCCCTACCACCAAAGTACCAGAACATTGGAGTTGATGAAAGCATTCAAACCAAGTGTTCAAAAGTGGAAAAGCAAGCCCTTTCTTTTACAGTCAAACATTTTGAAGTGTCCTAGAGAGATTTAATAGAGAACAGATTTAAAAGTATACTTTTGTTAACTTATGTTTCCAACTCATCCATTATTATCCCATCTTTTAAGGTAAAAAAATCCTCACCAATAAATAAATAAAAAAAATGCAAGGGCTTTCAGGTTTCTCCTAACCGTTTTCATGGAAAGGAAGTTCTTTACTGAGCTCTCTATATGATGGATATGAACTGTGGAACAGAAAATTGCAGGATAAACACCTTTAGCTAGAGCTGAATGAGGAATAAACTGCATGCAAGCACATCATAGTTGGCTCAGACCACAACAGGTTGAACAAAATTAATATCACCAGACTTTCCAGATGAAGAGTTTGCCATGTGGATATTGATTGATTACTCTGAACTCATTCCAAGCTCTGAGAGGGGGCGGGGGAAAGAGGAGAGAGAAGGGGAAAAATGAAAAACTTGAGTAGCATCATGCAGTTGGCAACTATGTAGATCAATCAAAGCAATACCTCATTGCTCACGAGACAATGAAAGGAACTGATGTTGTATTTGACAGGTTCACAGACACCAGGTCTAATAAGAGCACAGTTCAGTTTAAGAGCATTAGCCAGCAAACTGCACTGCTGCCTGGTTATAGTCCCTGGAGATGTAAAATGTGATTTGATTCACATTATATAGGGCAGATGGRCTCTGAGATCTTCCAGGCACATAGTGGAAATGACATGCCTCAGCTATTCAGTTATTTTTTCTGCGGAAATTGTTTGGTTAAAAACAAACATTTAGTGAAAAATATTGGACTACCAGGAAAATAACTAAACAAAATAAAAGGCAAATGGCTGACAATTTGTTCAAAGCATTATAAATTATGTGACCAAGTTTTCCAGACATCTCACTATACCAGGGGAAATTTTTAAATAAAGAGCAGTATATGACCTGAGCAGTCATGTAATTTCAAGAGACTAGTATTTCAGCACAGGAATTGGTTTATATTTGTAGGCTGTGTAAAGAGAAAATTTGTAATTTATAAGGTAAACTTCCTTAAAGTGTCTTAGATAGCTTTTGAAATCTATTATCACTATTATTTGTAGAGCATTCCATTATCTGCCAGAAGGATCATAGGTATATAATAATAATTAAAAAAAAAAAAAAAAAAAAAAAAAAAAAAGTGAACTAATGCCCATGTTGATGTGTTCAGTGGTGAAAAATAGGATTAAAAAAAATGAAGATGCTAACTATGTGCTAACTATTTAAATACCAAAAAACAGAACCACTCTTAGTGGGAAAGGTGCAATATTTTTAAGGATATTAATAAAAAATAAAAGAATTCCTTTTACAAAATAAAAGAAGTCAGAAAAAAAAATGTATAAATAATAAGTATAAATGTATAAATGTATAAATGTATAAAAGTATAAATGTATAAATAATATAAATAAAAAATGTATAAATAAAGTGAGAAATGTTCCCTGACATATAGAAGTTTCTTATTCCAAATGAGTATTTATTGCTCTTACTAACAATCTTGCATTTTTGCTGAAGATAATAACTGAAATTGAAGCAGCAGTTGGGAGAATGGCTCCTTACTACAGCAAAATCAAAATCAGAGCAGGCCTTGTTAGGAGTACTCTTGCTAAAATTTTTGGGGGAACTGTAAGACTACACTTTGCAGCAGGAAGTCTTATTTTCCCCCTCATAAAAAGTTTGCTTTAAACAGAGAAAATTGAAGTGAGATGGAGATTTTCAGGTGATTTGAATGCAATCAAAGAAATATGTTGCCTGTTGAACTGATTTTTAAGACTCTATTTKAAATTAGTCTGATGGATCATTAAATTTTATTTTCTTGTCTATACATTGCAAAACTCATACCTCTTCCTAAATATCAGAAAGCTGTTTGTTAATGGAGGGAGAGCAAGCACAGGCTTCCTCCTGTGCTTTTCCTACCTACATTTTCCAAAATTCTCTTTGAAATGGTACATTTGAAAACTTCCTGAAAAAGTTTGTATTTTTATATTCTTAGTTTTTATTTGTATTTTTCTATTTTGAATTTGTCTTTTTTTTTTTTTTTTTCATGTGCTGACTCCTTTCTTAGCTACAAAATTCAATACTAAGTAGACGAAAAGGTCCTCCCCTCTCAGAATTACAGAATGGTTGAGTTTGCGAGGGACCTCTAGAGTTCTTCTCGTCGAACCCAATTCTCCTCAATTAGAGTCACCTAGAACCCTGTCCAGATAGCTTTTAAGTATCTCCGAGGATGGAGGCTCCATAGTCTCTCTGAGCAAGCTGTCACAAGCCTCACAGTAAAGAATTATTTCCTCATGCTCAGCTGGAGCTTTCTGTATATCAGTTTGTGCTTGTTCAACTCTTCTCCTATCTTGGGATACCAGTGAAAAGAGAACGGCTCCATCCTCCCTTCATAAAGGTATACGTATTCGGCTCCTCTCAGCCTTCTCTTCTCCAAGCTGAAAGTTATAGCTCTCCCACCCTTTCCTCATAGRAGAGTCTCCAGTCCCTTCAAAGTGATAATACCCCTTCACTGGACTTGCTTCTGTATATCATATCTCTGTATTACCTGTGAGCCCAAAGCTGCACACAGTGCTCCAAATGTGACCTCACCAGGGCTGAGTAAAGGAAAGAATCACTTAGTAAATGGTGTCTGTCGTCAGTTTTCTTGTTTTCCTATCTCTTAYGCAAGAAATTAAGCTAATTTTCTTGCCTCAGGTTTTCTGCATTGGTGGGGTTTTGTTTGTTGAATTTGTTTTTCTTATAACACTAACCTTTCTTGATGTAAAAATAGAATTATGCATCACTAAACACCATTTGATACACAACTGAGCTGTTTTTGTTTTACAAATGATACTGAAATTCATTATGTTTTCTCAGTGCTGCAGACAGTTCCAATAAACTGAAAGATTTAATAAAGAGTTAAAACAGCTGAATACTTTCCACTAAAAAAGAACTTTGTTAAAAGAAGTTTGTTTTAATCAAATATTTAAATAAAATATTTGCAATTAATATACTTTTGCCAGAACATAGGCATTGCATTCATAAACTGTCTTGCCCAATTTTCTTCACAGGCTTTGGAGCATACAACTTCCAATACTTGGAGTTTTCAGAAATCCCTGAACTTACAGTTCAGTACAGTTTTTAGGATTTGTAAGATTTTGGCAGCTCGCCTGGAAAACTATAAGTCCTGGCCAGTTGCATAATGGTGTTCCTGAGAATTAGAACTGATTGCAGGAGTAAGATTAGATGATTTGTAGCAGATTTCAGAAATATGAAAGCATATTTTGAGCATGCTATAAAAGTGCCAGTATTCCATCTTTATGGAAGATGTTAGGTAAACAGCTACATTTTCCAGAAGTTATAAATTTAAGTTTCACTTAGCAATATTCTGGAGAATAGGAGTTTGATAGGATGAAAATGTACATGTTTTGAACTGGTACATAAGCTAAAATGCTGAACAAAAAAGAGCAAGTGTACATACTGAAAACATGTTGTTTTATTTTCACAGTTATTACTTAGTTGCAACTGTTTAAGACTTTTTTATATCTCTTCACTCTAGTAAGTGTAGTTTGCTTAGCTTCATAAAAAGTAATGAAGCCTAGATATCTAAAGCCTCATTATAGATCTTTTCCATTAAAAGTTCGGTGAGACGTTAGAAGAAAATGTCCATTATTGTATGGGAATTATGTTGTCAATGGATCAGAGATGTTTCAGCAGATACACCTGAGGAACAGTGTACTGTTTCATCAGAAGAATAAGTTGTTTATGCTGAAACACTTTGAAAGAAAAAGGTAAATACCCTTAAGGGAGCATTTTGGTTTCACACTTTTTTTCTTGAAATTCGCAACTATGCTCTGTTTCTGTGGAGTTGGATTTCTTCCTCACCTTTTTCGTTTTGCTGTTTAAGAGGTTCACTAGAAATTTTTTTTATCTTAATTAATATTTTAAGTGTATGCTTTCTTTTAGTACACATATTTATGCATAAGACAATTTCTGTGTAGAGATAGTGTTAATTATAGCTCTTTTTCTTATAAACTTTGTTTGAATTCTTAAAATAAAATCCCAAATCCTTCAATAATTTGCTATATTTGTCCATATAAAAGACTTAAAGATAGTGGCACTTCATGCTTTTTAATCTCAAATTATCTTTTAACTCTAGCATCTCTTATGCCCTTTTATTACCTAACATTCCTATTATGGAAATTTAATTTTTAATATGAGGTTATGCAATATTAAAAAGCTTCACACATTTGCTGCTAGTCATTATTACTCAGGAGACAGAGACGTAGTTTGAGCAAACATCAACTTGAATAGAATCAAACCTAATTAAACTAGAGATAGAAAAGAGAATTCAGTGCTGTTTCTAAGAAATAAGGAAAAATTCAGAAGCAATTCTCATTGAAGCTCAATCTACTTTCCTATGATTATAATCATTTTTTAATACTTATTTTTAATTCACTGTTATTGTGGAACATAAAATTATCCTCCAAAAGAGGATGCAYTATAAGTATACTTTTGCTTTGACATACCTAGTTCATTAAAAGTTGATATTTTGGTATTAGCAACAACTTCATACCTCAGGACGTCTGAAGGTTTATTTTTTAACAGTTAACTCATAAAGATTGAACTCCTTACTTGAGAAYGAGACAATAAAAATTTTATACTGCTCCTGAAGCATGATTTCCAAACTTCTGATAAGTTAGAAAAAGAATGTCTTTCATTTAAGCTATTATAGTGAACAATTTTCACATTGCAATTATGTCTACCATAGTGTCTTTAAGTGACTATCTTTCTTTCTTTCTTTCTTTGTTTTCATTTTCTTTTTCATAAACATCCTTTCAAAATATAATGCAACATTTTTATCCCTGTTTTCCTGATATTTATCTGGGGACTGTTTTTGTTGGTTTTGATTTAACATGAGTAGTTTTAAAGTCTATACTTGGTTTATATAATACATCTGAATAAGTTAGAACATCTCAAAGAGAGGTGTGAAATAAGCAAGTTGTCACCCTACTTGTGCTTCTTAATGGATCTTAATGGATCATAATTTTCATTTAGCCTTTTGATTTCTTATCTACTACAGACTAACGTAACTAAAGCAGAATCCATGAATACTACATAGCATAGGCAATGGGTCTGAATGGAAAACATCATCTACAGACATGACTTGTAGAACACACAATATCAAAATTCTGAAATATTGTAGGTGGTCTTGAAGGCTTCACCTAATGCACAGTTGAAACAGTATAATAACAATTAAAAGTGATAATAAAAGAACTTATGTGATTTCTTCTTCATGTTCTTATGCTTATCAGTTAAATTCCAATATTTGTGATAACTACTGTGAAGTTGTGGAGAGCCCTTTATCTTCCAAGCTGTGGAATGACTTTTATTTATGAAGCTGTATATACAGATGTAACACAAATAGTAGCAATACCAGATTTCTTTCTGGACCCCCAAGTGACACTTTTTTAAGAGGACGCAACTAGTTCTTTCTGATAAATTTTTAGAGAATTCCATTTAAAGGACCATAATTATTTTAGCACACATTTTCTATTGTAGATAACAGACAAAATCACATGATATAACAAATAACAGGGAGAAAKAAAGTTCAATATGTAATTAATAGAAAAGATGCTGAATTTTAACTACCAGAAGATATAACTGATATACTATGTGGTAGATACTGCTTATTCTAAAATGTTATTTTTTCTATTGGCAATTTTTTCAAGCATTTCCTCATTTTCTGCAGCTGCTGCAGAGGCTGCCTATTGCTTAGAGACAGCCAGTCAAGATCTTTTGCAAGTGAAAAATGACTTCTCTTTTCTTCTGTCTTATGAAATAGCATTCTGGGATATTCAAGGAGAAACACTCAAAATTGAAATACTATGAGAATAATATAAAAATAAAACCCAGAAATCAGTATTTTTCAGGATATATACACATTTTAAGGGCACAAACCTAAACCATTCGCCTTGACASCAAGTCACCAGCTTATGATTTCTTTCAGTTATCATCCCTTGTTTTTCATTATATTTAATATTATTTAACTTATAACTAGCTAGGTAATACAATGAATTACAACTTCAGCCTTATTTTAAGGAAATCAAATATGTGTATTATTGCGGCACTCAGCAAAGCTTCGGACAAAGCATACACATCCAATATGAATGTCGCTAATGCCAAAGCTTTATTGTAATCATTGCTCTTTTATATCATTTTGTACAATGCACAGTTACTCTCCTAATTTGGCACAGATACATTTGCGGTTTTGACTCTACTGATAACAGGCATCCTGCATGACCAYTTGTCTTTTCATTCCTAGTCATACGCCTGATTTTGGTTCCTCTTCTGTGAGACTCTCCAGCTGGTATTCTTCCCGGCAGTCGCTTCTTCTCTCTGGGAAATCCAAAGTTCAGCTACTCATGCTAAACTAGGTCTCACTAAYGTCAAACTTCCTTTTTCTATGTCTAAAAGCTTTGTCTTATCACCRCGAATCCCACATGTAATTGACAATTCTGCCATCACAAGAGTTTTGAATGTGATACATTATCATACTCAGTTTTAATTTTCTTCTCTTAATAAATATAGGAACAGATTATATATATTATATATATTATATATAATTATATATAGCATATGCTATTAGGAATGCACAACTTAATGAAAGCCAAGGTTGCTTACAGTCAATGTAGTACCCTTATTTCCTCATCCACAGTTGGGCAGAATTACGTTTTTACAAACTATTTGTAAGATTTTCTCTTCTGCTAAAGAAAGTGAGAAAAAAAGTAAATCTGCTACACTGAGTGATAACAAAATTGTAAAGGGCTAGGTTATCAAAGCAAGAGTGTCTAATGTGTCAGGAACTAGATGGATGTGACTTGATTTTACTTTGTAAGCTTCTGAAAAGATGGTTCTGAATGACAGATCACTCTATATCTCTTGTACTCAATACTTCATATGTACTTGCTTAGACATCAGATTTCCAAAAAAGGATGCAAAACATGAAGGCATTTGAGAACAAAGGAAAGGAAATGTTTGACATTTCTGCTCATAAAGTTAGCTTCATTTTAAAAGCAGCTGCAAGCATAGAAATGTCTGTGTGCTTTCCATGGAAATTAAGATTCATACTATGTAGCAATGACTTAAAACTTGAATTGTAAAGAAGTAATGAAATYAGAGAATTTTATTTCAAAAGGGTCTTTCAAAACTATCACTTAAGATGTAATCACTGTGATGTTGAATCCAACAAGTAGTTATTACCTACCTACTTAAAAGAAAATTTTGTTCCTATTAATCATAATAATAGAAGGTGTAATATATTTAAGTAATCAGAGAGCAGTACATATAACCGGAATAAAAAAGTATTTGACCTCTTGAGTATTCTAAAGGTACTGTGCTGCACATCCTGCTCTGAATAAGGAAAGGGAGAATGAACCACTACTGATCAATCTCTGATCAAGAAATAAAGGAATACTTTAACTCTACATTTTTCTTACTTATTTTSCTTAATACTTAACTGACATGATCAGTACTTTACTCTTAATTGCACACAGACTTCTAAAAGATTTAAAAAGGAAAAAAAAACTAGCAAATTTATGGCAAATATTAACAACAGGTAATTTTGAAATATAGTATATTTCTCAAAGTGTAACTTCTTTCAAATCCTTTTCCTGTTTCTATATGTATATTACAGTAGATGCATCTTCTCTCATCTGCTCACTTGTGTTTTTGAAGGTCTTGTTTACTACTTAACAGAAGCTACTATTTAACAGAAGACTTTCATAGAGTCACATATGGTATATCACAAAATATGCTGTGTTGACATGAAAAGCATTCTAATTCCTTTCCTTGTCCCGGAAGAAATTCTTTCTATTTTGGTAGAAGATACTGAGAACCAGTAAGTAGATTTTTTTTTTTCCTCCTCCTTGTGACCTGAGTTTTTGCCAAGTAAATGACAACTACCAAAGATTAACCCTACACAAGTTTGGAACTAACAAAGTAAAACAAACAAAAAAAAAAAAAAAAAAAAAAAAGGAGAAAAAAACTAAAGAGCACAGATATGTGTGTGAAGTAACAGTTGCAGAGTAATGGAATCTCATGCATTTCTGGCAGTTAAAATCTACTCTTGAAGGTCCAGATCATTAAATTGTAGCTGTTCTTCCAGTCTAGGAGCAGCTTCATCATCTTATCCAGCATGTTTGGTCCTCTACTTTTCTCAAAGTGCTGATCAAGAAATATAGTCGCTCTGAATTTCAGGAATTCTCATATTGACTTTATGTATTTTAGTAGACTTCACATAACTGTTTTAACTAGACTCCCTCTGATTCTCCCTCTCAAGGCAGAGAATTAGTTTAGCCAAATCTCCAGGAGAACGAATCAGAATTTCCCAATGGAGCTTCAAGTTCTAAGATGCTGATGGCTAGTCTTCTGCTATAGTGAGTACTAAAGGAAAATCACTAATTCACCCTGATGGAAAGCCTGCATATGATTTCCCTTTACCCCCTTTGCAGTGAGATTTGAGGGTTTTATGTAGTCTTTATTCTCATTTGTGAGGAAATAAAGCACCCCTATATATTCTCATTTGTGAGGAAATAAAGCACAAAAATGTGTCTCCTTTTATAATCAAAATCATTCTATTTTGTTAGGTGAAAAGTCTGTCTGCTGTACACAGTCAGTTAGCTGGAACCACAAGTGACACAAGTGATCAAAAATGAGTTTCAAAACATTAGACAGTGCACAACACCCCTTTGAAATAGAGGCAATCCTCACAGCTCTACACTCACTAAGCAGATCAGCCTGCCTGATGAGGCCTCATTTTGAAAAGGAAGAAAGAAATAGAATGACTTTTTATATAAGATAAACAGAGATGTAAGTTTCTGGTGTAGACTGCTTATTCAGTACATGACACCAGACAGAAACCAAAATGCACTGCATTGCTATCCAGTTCCCCTCTAACCCTCAAATCTCCTTCAGAGGATAACATCCTCTGAAAATGCTAWTGGTATCTGAGTACTGAAATCGGACTTAGATTAGAAGCACTTCAGAAACTGAAAACCCTCAAAGGTCTGGAACGTACAGAAAGAGTATTGTTCTTAACTCTATCTTGGTTAAATGAGGATGAAATCACAGCATAAGTGTGTCAGGATAGGTATGCACCTTCTATGCCACTAGCAGGACTAGTATTTCTAAATTTCTGTATTTATAGCTATCATAGGAGAAACATTATGTAACAAATAATAATGAAAAAACTAAACGACTTACATAAATAAACCTACTCACTAATTCTCACAATGTTAAGATTTAAAGTGGTAAGATTTAACCTATATAGACAATATATARATGGCATATATACACACATATAATAACATGAATGATATCTTCTGAAAATAATTTATATAAGACATATCTTCACTAGGATAACCTTTTAAGACAGAATGAAGAGACACAAGTATAAAACTGCTCTAGTAAAGAAACATAAATATTGCTAAGCATTGTTTTAGACAAAAACAATATCATAATAACAATGTGTAATTTCTTAGACTTAATCATCACTCAGAAATTAAGAAGCAAGTGAGAGATTTGAAGGCTATCACAGGATGCCTAGACTATTGCCAGACTGCTAGAATTCTCTCCATATGAGGGATCAGAGACTGAACTCCTCCACTTCATGTAATGCCTAAATACGAATTTGGGTCTCAACTGGCACCGTATTTACAAATTCATCACACATCAGGAAATAAAATGCCTCACTAGAAAAAGTAATATAATATAGTATAAAGCTAGTGGAGAAGCTGTTAAACAATTACCAAAACATTTAATAGTGCAGATTTGAAGACAGCAACATAATTTACATAGAAACCTAAAAATTTCCTTAAGAAATATTATTATATATTACTTAAGGCTGAACACACTTTCATCAGCCTTTGTAATACAGCCTAGTGTAAAGCTTTAGGAGTTTGCTAGTCACCTCCTTAATGTAAATGCAAGTGCAATTCTCCTCTTTCTCGTTAATTACGATTATATAGCAGGGTCTAATCTTATTGTGTTCACATGCATATTTAGACTTCCACATGTCTGAGCATGGAAATCCCACTTAGAATAAATGAGCTACAATAAGATACCTAGAAAATCACTTCCACCTTATAGAAGAGCTGTTACTTGAAGCAAGTCCCACAAAATGAAAGGCTGAACTCACGCATAATGTTTCAGTCATGGAAAAATAAATAAGTCTAATATGAAAACTTAATCATATAACCAGTAGTTGGAAATGTCTGTATATAAAAGAGTATGGTGTTTTAAGTGAGAGAACTGCCAATTTTATTAACTTAAACATAGGACTATAGACAAATAATGATCTCTTATTCACAAAACTATTCGCTTATGAATTTGATGTTCCCTAATAGAGTGAAATACTTGTCCATTGGCATGTTGACAAGTAATAACCCAGTTCTACAAAAAAAAAAAAAAGATGTTTTCTGCATTCACAATGTCAGAAAGCAGAAATAAAAAAGATTTTCTAAAAAAAAAATAAGTTTTTTAAAAAAGTTTTTAAAAAGACTTTTTTAACAAAATAGTCCTTTTTCGTTAAAGGCATATAAAAGGTGTGTCTCTAAAAAAAAAACACCTTAAATTGCTCTAACATTTAATTGTTAGGAATCCATGCAGCTTGTCAAATAAATGCTTGGAAATCTAAGAGTAATTTTAAAAATCTTTTAAAAAAATAGACCCACACATTCCATTTTCTTCCTGGTAAATCAACAAGAAAGATGAGATGAAGTCTCATGGTGGCTTCAAACAAATAAACAAATAATGTGTCTGAATAGTCAATATATTTATCAAAACTCCAGTACACTTCTGTCTTCCTTTAGAAGCTCAAGGAATAAATCACAGCCCTATTTATTGATCATCMTATCTGCTGAGGATGGGTAATTTCATCAACAGACAAATTGCAAGCTTTTTATATAAATTAAACAAAGGAAAGAAGCTAAGATTCCTTTTCATATATATTGATATTAAGTAATTTTACAAAATTAACCACATTGATTGACAAGTATATGTCCATCACATTTTCAGTTAATTCAGAGGAAAGTTAAAGTGATAATGGTCTCTTTTTATACAATTTTTGACAAGCTTACAAGAATGTAAAATTCAAAGAAGACAGAAAGCCATGCCAGCAACATTCAGTAAAACTGTAGAAGTGGGAGGTGCATATTTTTAACTGTTGTGAAAATAAAGTGACTATGTCAAGATGCCTATCATTGCTGAAAACTTTTTTTTCCATACTCTCTAATTGATTTTATTTTATGTTCTACTTTTAGAATGAAAAAAATTATCTGGTATTTAATGAATAGCTATTTTCAATGGAGAATAGCATTGCAGTTTATCTCAGAAAAAAAAAAAAATTGTTAAAATACTCAGTAGAAAAATTTGTGTACCAAAGAACTGAAGCTATTAAGAGCTCCAGGCTTGTTAAATCCAGACTAGGGGTCAAGTGAAAGTAGATGATAATCAATTATGGTCATATAATGGTAACTTTTTCACTTCCACTAAAAGTTGCAAGCATCATGAATCTTATACTGTTTTTTTCAGTCCATTTCTTTCATATTAGAGGTACCATAATCACCTAGTGTCAAGTCTATATGGAAATGGGGAGTATATATTGATACAGTTACTACAAAGATGTTGACAAGATGCATAAAGTATTTCCAAAGAGCAATAGCATTTTTTCTGGCTTTTCAGTTATTTATTTTGTGTCATAATTTGTGCCCGTCATAATTTATCACTAGCATAAAAGATTTTCTGTTCACAGCATGACATCCTACCAAAAAATCCTTTCACTACTTAAAAACAAATGGTAAATACAAAACAGACAAACTACTGAACTGATATTCCAGGCCCAAGTAGAAACGTTCATAATTAGTTTTCATCAGTCTAATCAAAATTGCTTTAGGTTAGAACTTAATCACACCGCCCAAAGTCACTCATTCCTAAAAGGACTCTGAACAGAGGTTTTTCTGGTTCAATAAGGTTCTTTTCGGAGACTCTTTCCACTCCCACTACAATGGTGCTTCTATGATCTCTGATTTTCTGAACCCTAACACAAAATGGGAAGAAGGATTTCAGGCCTGTGCTGCCATCATCAATCTACTAGTCTCTCATTCCTAAAAGAACTCTGACCAAAGCTTTCTCTGCTTCTCCGAACCCGATATCATTGTCCTTCGCCAGAAGCCGTCGTCCTTCAGAGACTCTTTCCACTCCCACTACAGGGGTGCTTCGACGCTCTCTGGTTTTCTGAACCCTAACACTAAATGGGAAGAAGCATTTCAGGCCAGTACTGCCATCAGGAAGTCACTAGTCGCTCATTCCTAAAAGGACTCTGAGCACAGCTTTCTCTGCCCTGCTAATCTTCTTTATAGAGACTCTTTTTGACACGAAGGACAAGGGTGTCTCTATACTCTTTGCTTTTCTGAACCCTAACCCTAAATGGGAAGGAGTTCAGGCCTGTTTGTCCTCTGGGCAGCCAGGTGTTGCTCATTCCAAAGTCCTTGGCCAGAGGTCCAATTCCTAAACAGCCTCTGAGCAAAGCTTTTTTCTGGTTCACTAGGGTTCTTTTAGGAGACTCTTTCCCCTGCAACAGCCATGGTGTTTCAGGCTCTGTGGTGCATGGAGCCCGACGATGTTATCGGCCTTCGCCCAGTTGTGGCCCAGTACTCTCCTATGTACTGCAAGCAGCAGAGGGCTCCTGAAAGGAAAATTAACATCTCACTTGGACTGTCTGTAGGGCTTTTCCAGGGCAACGTACTCTTTAGATCCAAATTTCTATTTCTTGTGAATGGAAGTTATGGATGGACTTGTATAAAGTTTACCATGTAATGTAAAATACAACCCCTTAGTACTTCATGTTTTACTCAGGCCTTCAGGGAGATTACAGTACCTGCCTGAACATAGGCATTCATTTCATAAAGTTTAAAAATCCTATTTTTATCCCCTATGAAGATTCCACATGAGGATAAGAGATATTAAGATTGTTATAGTCATCTTCCCCCTCCCCCCCATTTTGTTCACTATATCGATAGATGTATAAGCCTGTTTTATCTCCACTTGCTAAGAACCTTTAGCCTTCAAATCCTCTGATAATCAGCTAAGTTCAGTATTAGGTTCGCTCATGTTAAATAGCTACAAGCTTGATATCTCTCATCRGACTCAGACCTAAATGTCATTCTGCTTTTACCATTTAACTTGCCCCATGCTGTTTCGTCCTTGACCAATTTAGATCCTTCAAGAAATATAGATTTTCCCCATGCCTTGCCTTGCCATGCCTTGCCTTGCGTTGCCGCACCTTGCTTGCCTTGCCGCGCCTTGCCTTGCCACGCCTCGCCGCGCCTCACCTTGCCTTGCCACGCCTTGCCTCGCCTTGCCTTGACGCGCCTTTCCGCGCCTTGCCTTGACCCGCCACGCCTTGCCTTATCATGCCTTGCCGCTCCTTGCCTTGCCTTGCTGCGCCTTGCCTTGCCGCACCTTGCCTTGCTGCACCTTGCTGTGCCTTGCCTTGACTTGCCGCGCCTTGCCTTGCCTTGCTGTGCCTTGCCTTGCCGCGCCTTGCCTTGTGCACCTTGCTGCGCCTTGCCTTGACTTGCCGCACCGCGCCTTGTCGCGCCTTGCCGCGCCGCGCCTTGCCGCGCCGCACCTTCCTGCACCTTGCGTTGCCTTGCCGCACCTTGCCGCACCTTGCCGCACCTTGCCATGCCTTGCCGTGCCTTGCCGCGCCTTGCCTTGCCGTGCCTTGCCACGCCTTGCTGCTCCGTACCGCACCTTGCCGCGCCGCGCCTTGCCTTGCTGCGCCTTGCCACGCCTTGCCGCTCTTTGCTGTGCTTTGCCGTGCCGCGCCTTGCCGCGCCTTGCCTTGCCGTGCCTTGACTTGCTTCACCTTGCCGCACCTTGCCTTGCCACGCCTTGCCACGCCTTGCCTTACCGCACCTTGCTGCGCCTTGCCTTGCCTTTGCTTGCCGTGCCTTGCCACACCTTGTCTTGCTGCGCCTTGCTGTGCCTTGCCTTGCCGCTCAGTTCCGCGCTTTGCCTTGCCGCTCCGTGCCGTGCCTTGCCTTGCCGCTCCTTGCTCCATATTGCCTTGCCGTGCCTTGCCTTGCCGCACCTTGATTTGCTGCACCTTGACGCTCCTTGCCTTGACTTGCTGCGCCTTGCCTTACCTTACCTTGTTGCGCCACGCCTTGCCACGCCTTGCCGCTCCTTGAGCGCCTTGCCGCGCCACGCCGCGCCTTGCCTTACCTTGCCTTGCYGTTCTGTTCCGCGCCTTGCCTTGCTGCTCCGTGCCGCTCCTTGCCTTGCTGCGCTTTGCCTTGCCTTACCTTGCCACGCCTTGCCGCGCCTTGCCTTGCCACGCCTTGCCTTGCCGCGCGTTGTCGCGCCTTGCCCTGCCTTGCCTTGCCTTGCCGTGCCTTGCCTTGTCTCGCCTTGCCTCACCTTGCCTTGCCGCGCCTTGCCACACCTAGCCGCGCCTTCCTGCGCCTTGCCTTGCCTTGCCGCGCCTTGCTGCGCCTTCACTTGCCTTGCCATGCCTTGCCACGCGTTGCCGCGCGTTGCCGCGCCTTGCATTGCCGCGCCTTGCCTTGCTGCGCCTTGCCTTGCCGCACCTTGCCTCGCCTTGCCTTGCCGCGCCTTGCCACRCCTTGTYGCCCCTTGCTTTGCCTTGCCGCGCCTTACCGCACCTTGCCTTGCCACGCCTTGCCTTGCCTTGCTGCTCCGCACTTTGCCATGCCACACCTGGCCGTGCCTTGCCGCGCCTTGCCTTGCCGCGCCACGCCTTGACTTGCCGCACCTTACCTTGCCGCGCCTTGCCTTGCCGCGCCTTGCTTTCCCTTGCCGCGCCTTGCCGTGCCTTGCCTTGCCTTGCTGCGCCTTGCCTTGGCGCGCCTTGCCACGCCTTGTCTTGCCTTGCCGCGCCTTGCGTTGCCTTCCCTTGCCGTACCACGCCTTGCCTTGCCTTGCTGTGCCTTGCCTTGGCACGCCTTGGCACGCCTTGCCTTGCCTTGCCGCGCCTTGCGTTGCCTTCCCTTGCCGTACCACACCTTGCCTTGCCTTGCTGCGCCTTGCCTTGCCTTACCTTGCCTTGCTGTGCCTTGCCTTGCTGCGCCTTGCCGCGCCTTTCCTTGTGTTGCCTTGCCTTGCATTGCCTTTCTGCGCTTTGCCTTGCCGCGCCTTGCCTTGCCGCACCTTTCCTTGCGTTGCCTTGTCTTGCGTTGCCTTGCCGTGCCTTGCCTTACCTTGCCTTGCCRCGCCTTGCCACACCTTGCCGCACCTTGCTGCGCCTTGCCTTGCCTTTCTGCGCCTTGCCACGCTTTGCCGATCCGTTCTGCGCCTTGCCTTGCCACTCCGTGCCGCGCCTTGCCTTGCCTTGTCTTGCCGCACCTTGCTGCACCTTGCCTTGCTGCGCCTTGCCRCGCCTTGCGGCTCYTTGCCGCGCCTTGCCTTGCTGCGCCTTGACTTGCCGCATCTTGCCGCGCCTTGCCKYGCCTTGCCTTCCCTCGCCGCGCCTTGCTTTGCCTTGCCGCGCCTTGCCCTGGCTTGACGCGCCTTGCCACGACTTGCCGCGCTTTGCCGCGCCTTGCCCTGGCTTGCCGCGCCTTGCCTTGCCGCGCCTTGCCTCGCCTTGCCTTGCCACGCCTTGCCTGGCTTTGCCGCACCTGGCCTTGCCACACCTTGCTGCGCCTTGCCTTGCCTTGCATTGCCTCGCCACACCTTGCTGCGCCTTGCCTTGCCTTGCTGCGCCTTGCCTTGCCTTGCCACTTCGCGCCTTGCCTCAACTTGCCTTGCCTTGCCGCACCTTGCGGCGCCTTGCCTCGCCTTGCCGCACCTTGTCTTGCCGCGCCTTGCCTTGCCTTGCTGCGCCTTCCCTTGCCTTGCTGCGCCTTGACTTGCAGCACCTTGCCTTGCCGCAATTTGCCTTGCCTTGCTGCGCCTTGCCTTGCCTTGCCTTGCAGCGCCTTACCGTGCCTTGCTGCGCCTTGCCTTGTCGCGCCTTGCCATGCCTTGCCTTGCCTTGCCTCGCCTTGCCTCACCTTGCTGCGCCTTGCCACACCGCGCCTTGCCACGCCTTTCCTTGCCTTGCCGTGCCTTGCTGCACCTTGCCTTGCCGCGCCTTGCCTTGCCATGCCGCTCCGCGCTTTGCTACTGAAAGATGAGCCTGTACGCACTCATCTTGGAAATAATTATGCACATACTATACTGTAAGTGTTCAGTGCCATGAACCCTTGTGCATATAGAATGAAGTGGGTGTGTAAGTTTATTTCTAAAGGAAAYGATCATCCCTAAAGGATGCCTCTGTCCATCTATTCTTCAACAGAATTCTAGTCACTCCTTGCTGCAGCAGGGTCTCATCAAATGCAGTCAACCTCTAAACTGTGGGGATCAGCTGGTGTGAAACTCAGTGCAAACTTACAGCCTGAGCAGGACCTTCAAAAGTGGAATGTTTCTGTCTGTCCCTCTAACTTCATCACAAAAGATAACTTCASATTTGAAATGAAGGTCTGAAGGCTTGGCAGATCCTGAGACATGTGCCAGGGAAGAGCACAGATTGCAACTTTCTGCTTTTGTGAGCCCAATTTGTATTTGTGAGCCCAGTTCCTGCCCGAAGGGAGAATCATCACAGGGAAGTCTATGATGCTCTGTAGCATAAAAATGTAATGTACTTACGTGATAGGAATGTGAATTAAAAAGCGCCTTAGAGCTACAAAGATCATTAAGGGACGGGGACATCTCTTGTATGAGGAGACTGCGTGAGTTGGGCCTGTTCAGCTTGGAGAAGAGAAGGCTGAGAGGGGATCTGATTAACATGTATAAATACATGAAGGGGTATTGTAGGGAGGAGGGTGCCAAGCTTTTCTCARTGGTGGCCAGTGATAGGACAAGGGGTAATGGGTGCAAGCTGAAACACAGGAGGTTCCATCTCCAGGTGAGGAGGAACTTCTTTACTGTGAGGGTGACAGAGCACTGGAACAGGCTGCCCAGGGAGGTTGTGGAGTCTCCTTCTCTGGAGGTCTTCAAAATCCGCCTGGATGTCACCCTGTGCCACATGCTGTAGGTGTGCCTGCTTGAGCAGGAAGGTTGGACTAGATGATCTCTAGAGGTCCCTTCCAACCTTTAAGATTCTGTGATTCTCCCCAGCAGATCTTAAGTAATATAAACTGGCATTAAAAAGAAGACATAAGAGGAGAGAGAAAAAAAAAAATCAAGCAAAATTTCTCAGAAATATTTTGAGTGAAGAAATAAGCTATGTTCTTCTTGCTCATAAAGCAACATTTCAGAGTCTTTATTGGAGGGACAGGATGAAACAGTGTGAGGCAGGGGAAAAAAAAAAGATGTAAAGTAAAACAATATCAAGTGGATACAAATTCAGCTTTCCAGTCTGTCAGGACATTCAATTACAATTTTGTATWCATATTTTTAAGCATATAATAAAGACAAAAAAAAAAGTGTGGAAGTTCAGCTATCACTCACTATGTGTATAGAGTGAACAAGGAATTCTTCATCTGGAAATGGCAAAGTAAAAGGTAACACTTGGATGAAAAAGTTATGCTTAGTTTTGCAGCAGTATCACTGTACTTAAGTATCCATTCAAATCTTTTGCAAAAAGACTAAATGTTACAAAGACTAAAAGAGATCAGAATTGAGTGCCAATTCTTGAAAAGAGAAGATTCATCCAAATTATGACTTCTTAGAAGCAAGCTACTCAAAGTCTCCTTCACGACTTAAGTAGGCCTTCCTGTTACTATAGTCTAGCTAGAYAAGAAAATACGAGTCTTCTCCATTTTCAGCTTATACTTCAGAGTTAATGAAAATTCTCCTTGTATTTCAGTCAGAAGGAAGGTGATTTATACTCCCCCTATTAACATGGCTAAGCTATGGGGCTAAAATCTCTAGGCCTTTCAAGACTCTTCTAGTGATACAGATACTCTTCTACCCCACGTTAAGTTTCTTGGTGTTAACGTCTCTGTAGAGAAGCCTAAATCTCATCAGTGACTGTACAAAGTCCCGTGAAAGGCCAGTCTCCCATTTTGGGATCCTGAATATTGCACATTCCTATCTCCTTGCTTCTTCCAGTACCATTACCTCCACAGAGAAACTAAACAGTCAGTAGAGCCCAAAAGTCTGTCTTCTCCTTGTCAGCAACTTTGACATGCAAAAACCTAAAAGCATGCTCCTAAATGTGGCAAGAGTTAATTATGAACTTAATACTATGTATGAACTTTTATGTTCATTATGGGAAGGATGTCTTTAATGAGCTCCAGGGAAGTGCTGATTCTCTGCATACTGCCCATGTTCCAGGATCAGAAAGGACTCATACCCCAACCTGAGATCGGTTCACACATTTTCACGTAGGGTCAGAAATAAAACTGAGGCACTGACTGCTTGCAAAAATTAGAGAGTTCATTCCAAATCCTATATTTATTGGAGACTCATCCTCATTTATTTGAGACCTTTAGACAATGAATTATGCTAGTGAAACTCCCTGTGGCACTTTCAATCTCATCCCTATATTACTGTTAACTCAGTTAGATGATTGCTGGGGTACTCCATAAATAGGCCTCTATTATATTAGAGGGAACAAATATCTCCTTTACCTGTAAAGCTTTATGTTTGTCAAGTATGAATCAATAGTCTTTCTTTACCTTCCTTCTTGTGCACATTAAAATGCTTGTAAGAAGTGTTGAATGGATGTGCAAACCATTGTTATGACAACAGAAAACACTAATATAACTAGGTATTTGGGTCACTTAGCAACAGTTAGAAGGCATTTTGAGGCTAGTTTCTTCTTATAGGTTTGTATTACACGTTGTCTTTGGTGAAATTGTGAAACAATTGTAGTCATGCTGAATCATTAGATGTTTTTCCTCTCTAGTAGGATTAACTTCTCTGGTTCAATTCCTTCTAAATCAAAGAGACATGTGTTAATCTACTCAAAATTCTCTGGAAACTGGGTGTCCTTTTTGTTATTTTATTTTATTTTATTTTATTTTATTTTATTTTATTTTATTTTATTTTATTTTATTTTTTTGCACACAGTCCCATAAGAAAGATCCCAGGCTAGCTTGAAAACATCGTAAACAAATCTTTATATCAAAGAAATACAAATTTCTATTTGGTGACAGAGGCACAGCACAGACCATACATTTTGAATAACAATAACTTCAAGTGCCCTCAAGTAGGCTGGTCATTACAACCACAATTAATTCTCATGTTTCTTCACATATGAAAGTAGAAGTCATACTTTTAAGTACTTTCACACGTAGGCAGTAGCTCCAAAAAGATAGACAACAGTGCACAGTGCAACATTGATGGGTTGTTGTTGAAGCTGTGAAGAATTCTTYGTTTGTTTGTTATGGTTTGCTCTTTGTTGCTGTTGTTCCAAAATGGCAGCTGCAGAGCTCACCTCTTTCTCTCTTTGCTTCTTGCTTGGAGACAGGAATCATGCTYTAGAATAGAAATGCAAGGCAGTTTTCCAGAAAATCTGATATCTTCATACAGGATGTTCTGCCTGCCATGGCTGACTAAGAGAAAAAAGAGGTCTATGGGTAATTACAGATTTGAATGATTAGACTTTTAATGATGTATTTTTTAAACCTGTGAATTGTATTATAACTTTTCTGAGTTAGCCATAGCTACTGGAATTATACTTTAGAGGAATAGACGAGGCCACTATTTTTAGAAGTCTGGTCTTGAAGGAAAGAAAGAGCGATTACATAACTTCTGCATTTTTATAGGTTCATGCCATTTCCATTCATTATTCTACAGTGATTTTATTTTGCTTATTTCAGATCATACTCCAGTTATGAAATGTGAATTATATAGAAAAATTTAATTTACTAAAGAAATGTTAATTTCTTCAGATAAGTCCGCTAAAAAAGCACTTCCGTAAAAGATCATAGGTTAAAACTGAAATATATTTTGTGATAGTTTATAGGAAAAATCATCAGTGAGATCTTATGAGGTAAAAAGTTAACTGTTATATCTGAAAATAGCTTCCATTTCATGTTTCCAGTTATTAATGATCTTGTATCTAATGTGTTTCTAATGGAAGACACCAAATCTGAAGAAGACAAGAATAAAAAAAATGGGAGGCGGGAAGAAGGAGAGAGAAGCAGCAACAGCAACAATTTCAACATTTGAACAGAGAATTTCTTTTAACCCTGGGGATCCACACTCACTCCTCTCCCATCTCCCTACATCCCTTTTTTTCCCTTTTGCATGGGAAAAAAATATGAAGCAACCTCTGGCAACCTGACTTCCTCTCCGAACAACTTGTTTGATGAAACAGAAGAAATTCATATTTTGTGCAACAAGAATGTTGACATTAGGCTAAATTGAATTTTTTTTTTCATTATTATTTGTGATGCAAAATAAAGAGGCTGTGCTTTAGAAGGATCTCACTTTGTGTAACATTCTATCTTCATTGTCATATTTTGTCCAAAGAAGCAAGATGGCATTTGTTATTATCACTCTTCTTATGCTATTAGAAAAAAAGTACATACTTTTAATAATTAAATAATCAGATAATTTAAAAAGATTATGAGAGTGACATGAAATTCCTATTGGAAAGGATTTCATTGTAAATATGCCAAATAATTTATCATGAGAACAGCTGGACTTTATTTTTTCTAGGTCAAAAAAATCCCAAAAAACATTAGAGAAAAATGTTAATTATCAGCACACTACCTGATGACAATGTAATACTGTTCATCCATAGATCTCAAAGCTCTGCAAAGATCTCAAAGCTCTATGAAGTCCTTCTACAAACTCCTGCTACAAAGTCCTTCTACGAAGTCATTGCACAGGGTTCCACATRAGTCACTTGTAAACCTATGTTCCAATTCTGTGTTATCTGACATTTCGAACTAGAAGTGATTTGGGACAGGGGGAGGAGGAAGCTTTGAGCAAGAGAAGGTTCTCAAAGCTGTTTACAGAAAGGTTTTGATATTTGAATTTTGAAACATCAAAATTCTGAAAGGGAAAGAACGGGGCCTGAAAATACCTTGTGAGGAAAGATTGATCTTTTTTCATTAGGTCAAGATGGCACTCGCTCTGCTTTTACAGCACCCCTCCCCTCCTCCACCCCCTTCTACAAAGTCCTTCTACGAAGTCCTTCTATTTATCAGGGAAAATGCATGACTTTTTAAAGCAATATAAAAATATTATAAACACTATAAAACCTTTCTACTATACTATACTATAAAACACTATAAACACCTTTCTTGTTTTGATGGGTTATTGCCCATGTTTTGATAGGTTATTGCTGTTAGCATTCTGTATCCATAAATCCTGAAGCAGTCCTCATCTTTGTCCCAGTTACTGTATTACATCACACTAAATCTGTGCATCCCTATGAGTACGAAAGCAGGCAGKGGGGTAGAGGGCCTGCATGGATGAGCAAGAACCTCCAGTCAAAACTCAAACAGTTTACATGGTGTGGAAAAAAAGGGCAGGAGGAATATAGGGAGGTATATAGAAATGTTGTCAGGGAATACAGTCAGCCTCCCTGGAAAARTGATGGAACAGCTCATCCTGTCTGCTGTCTCTAAGCATGTGGAGAACAAGAAGATACTCAGGAGTAGTCAGCATGGATTCACCAAGGGGAAATCATGCTTAACCAGCTTTCCTCAATCTTCTGTAGTCTTCTATGATAGAATGACTGGCTGGATAGATGTCATCTATCTGGACTTCAGCTAGGCTTTTGATACTATCCCTCACAGTATCCTCCTGGCCAAGCTCTGGAAGTGTCGGTTAGATRAGTGGACTGTGRGTGGATTGAGAACTGGCTGGGTGGCAGAGCTCAGAGGATATTCATCAGCAGCACAGAGTCCAGTTAGAGGCCTGTAGTCAGTGGTGTCCCCCGGGGGTCAGTCCTTGGTCCACTCCTGCTCAATTTATTCATCAGCAACATGGATGAAGGGACAGAGTGCCCCATCAGCAAGYTTGCCGTTGATACCAAACTGGGAGGTGTAGCTGCAGAGGGCTGCACTGCCATCCAGAGGGACCTGGACAGWCTGGACAACTGGATGGAGAGAAATCTCATGAATTAGTTCAAGAAGGGCTAGTGCAAGGACCTGCACTTGGGCAGGAATAACCCCAGACACCAGAACAGGCTGGGGACTGACCTTCCGGAGAGGAGCTCCTCAGAGTGGGATCTGGGCATCATGGTGGATGATAAGTTGACCATGAGACAGCAGTGTGCCCTGGTGGCCAAGAAGGCCGATGGGATCCTGGGGTTCCTTAAGAAGAGCGTCTTCAGCAGGTTGAGAGAGGTGATCGTCCCCCTATACACAGCCCTGGTGAGACCACATTTGGAGTACTGTGTGCAGTTCTGGGCTCCCCAGTACAAGAGGGATGTGGAGCTGCTGGAGAGAGTCCAGTGCAGGGCTATGACGATGATCAGGGGCCTGGACCATCTGCCCTATGAGGAAAGGCTGAGGGAGCTGGGCCTGTTCAGCCTGGAGAAGAGAAGGCTGAGGGGGGACCTGATCAGTGTGTATAAATACCTCAAGGAAGGCAGTGAGGAAGAAGAGGCTGGCCTCTTTTCAGTAGTGGCCAGCGATAGCTCTACTGAGCAGCTCTACTGCTCAAACTGAAGCAACGAAATTTCCACAAGAACTTGTGGAAAAAACTCTTGACAGTGAGGGTGACAGAGTACTGGAAGAGGTTGCCAAGAGAGGTTGTGGAGTCTCCTTCTCTGGAGATCTTCAAAATCTGCTTGGATGCAATCCTGTGCCACGTGCTTTAGGTGATCCTGCGTGCCTTGTGGGTGTTGGACTAGATGAGCTCTTGAGGTCCCTTCCAACCTTAATGATTCTATGATTCTCTTTATGTGATTCTCTATGACTTTATGTGACATAAAAATATGATAGAGACATAGAGAGGGAAATAGCATAACATACTAGACTACACAGACTGGATCACAAATGTCTTGGCAAAAAGACTGGTGAAAGACTGGGGACAACCGGAGTCTAGAATTGTGATTCTGTTTAGAGGAGAAACACAAACAGAAGTAACTGAGCAGGAGTCATCAAGGATGGAAACAGATTAGGCAATGGCAGAGGAAACAGACAGGGATCAACTTTGGGATCAGCAGAGGATTGAGATGAGAAGCCAAATGGGAAGAGTAGCCAGATCTCGTCAAATGGRAATGGCGCAGAAAGCCAAACGTTTGGTATAGCAGGACAGAGTGTTCTGCTGGAGATGTCACCCCTAAGACGTGGGCCACCGCTGCCACTAAACCTTTTTCAACCAGCCAGCCAGCATTGCATGAAGATTTTCCATGGAGTTYGGATGTGATCTGAGAATCAATCAAAGTCGTCTCTGGGAACCAGCCTCAAAATAAGATGACTTTTTTGTTTACGTTCTGTAATCTATGAACTGCATTCATAACCTAATTAATTATTTAATTCAGATGGTCTAACTCAACTTTTAAACCTTTTTTTAGTTGCTCTATATTGCGTATCACTCTCTTGTCTGCTGCTCTCCCTACAAAACTCTTCCTTTAAAGAGTTACAAAGGAAGAAGAGTGGAAAATAACAGCTTGTAATAAAGTAATTCCTGGGAGAAGGCAGTGTCCAGTTATGGTTATAAAACACACTCCCAATCGAGGATAATGAAAATACTGTTTTTTTATAGCAGCTAGTAGGAAATACAGAATGCATATCTGARCACAATAAAAATAATTTCTTTGAAAATTTTTGAGCAAAAATTACTCTTCTGTGCAATTTGAATTGAAAAGGTGTATTCAATTTAGTCCCCTTTTCTCTCTTTTTATTACTTTTCTAAGCTGTACCAGTGGTTCTAACAGGGCTAGAAGAGAATAAGAGGAAAGAATGTTACAAAAATTGTTTTGCTGATAGAACTGAAATAAAAACATGCAGACTATGTATTAACTGCTGACAAGTGTTTGCATGTTTCACTTAAGTTCATTTTGGTAATTACTGTGAAGTGAAAGAGAAAACTTTATGGAGTGTGCAACTGACATTATTTGAGGTAATACAGAGGCGGGCAGGAGTGCTTAGCCATGGTTTCTTGCTTCCATTCTCTTAATAAYTGGAGTGGCCAGAGCATGTCTTGTAATACCCTTAAATATTCAAAAAGAATGGAGAGCCTGGTATTTAAATGGTCGTTCATAATAGAAAGCATCAAAGTGATGGAACACTTCACGATCAAATATGATAGAGCAATGAGGTTTTTCTATTGTTAACATTTATTTAAACAAAATATTTAATACACTCATTCGCTCATTTGAAATTATATCATAATTGTCCTTCCAATTGAAAAAAAGCTTTTACACAATTTCTCAGCTTTTACAAGAACTAATATAAGGACAATTTAGATATCTAGTATGATGTTATATTAAAAAAAAAAAAAACCTCATCAGTTGTATCTCTGAATTACTCAAAGCAACTGCTTAGTATCCTTTCAGCTGGTTCCTCATTTATTTGAGTAGCAGCCACTTCTCTAAGGACGAGTATCCACTGTAGGATTCTGCAGTAGAGGTACTACGTTGAAATACCTGAGCACTATTTGAAGGTCACTAAGGTGGTGCAGAAACTGCTTTTTCTGCCTCTGTTTGAAAAATGGGCTCCTGAGCCCTGAGGCAAAGATCAGAGYAGGTTCTTACACTGGTGCTCATGTCACTTCACTACAAGCAAGGCAGAGACCCTAGTAGGGCAACTTCATACTGACTACTAGATTAGCTTCAATATTAACATAAACAAAAAAAAAAAAAAAAATCTTTTTCCAGAGTCAGAGGAGCTTTCTTTGAAATTAATACATTTGCAAAGATTTTTGGCTGATGTTTTAAAAACATTTTAACAGGCTGGATCCTATCCTGATTTTACTTGGCATAATACGATTACAATAAAGCTGTCAATAAAGCTGTGTGATTACATCAGTAGAGGATCCTTCTCAATTTGAGAAGAGTTGGCATATACTCATGAGGAAGATTGCTCATCACTGCCTTGAGAAGCTTAGTCAAAATTTTATAAATAAACATATGTATATATACATACGCATACACATACACACAAAGTTAAGTTACAATTACTAATGCCTAATTTGCTGGGCAGGARGGGCATGGAAAAGAAAACTCAATTAAAGATTCAGGTTTTAGAAGCAGAAGCAGACAAACCATGGATCTGGTAATTTCAGTTTTGATTTTCCTTGTCATATGCCATGTGATTTTCTCCAACTCTTTCTGTATACCTATGCTCAGTAGATGTTGAGTCATTCTCCCGAAGTTCCGTCTACCAAGCAAGTAGTAGTCTAACTGTATCARAGAAGAAACGGAAACAAGTAGAATGATGTTAACAGAACATACTAATGTAATGTTCAAAGAGCCAAAGCATTTCCTCTGTGATCTGCTATCACTACACTAAATCAGCTTAATCTGTGGTAGCTCTTGTGTTGCTCCCTTGGCCACAGCAGGCAAGACTTGTCCACTCCACTTTACTGCTCATCATCTTATGCTTCCTCATCTCGTTTTCTAGGTGCATCTCCTTTGCTTTCCACTTGATTAAACTACCTGTCAGATAAGCTACCTGTCATAAAGAGTAGCTCATAGAACAAATACTCTTCCTCCTATTGTAATGTGTTTGCCTAATCCTAACACAGTGACTCACATTTGGTTTCTCCTTACTAGGAAGGGTAATAAATGTGATTATAGATTTATAATACCATTTAATCTTAGAAAGAAATCTCTGTATCTTCCATTTTYTTAAGGTTCTAAGTCTCCATTTGTCTCTTTCTATATACCATAGTTTTGATGTATTTTCTAACTTGAACACTTACAAAACCATATGAGAAAAACTATATATTGATGTTCACAGGAGCACAGTTACAATATTTCACATATTTTCACCAAACAAACAATGTTCCAAGTTGCTTGTATTTTCATTGCTGATGAAAGTTGTTTTTCTTTTCACTCCAGAAAGAAACAGACAGAACATTTTAAGTGATATTGAACCATTTTGATTTTTAAAAGTAAATGATCAGAAAATGGAGTAGAAGAGCTGATACTCTGTATTTTTCCTGACAAAGACAATGTCAATTTCAATATTGAATTCTGTTACATATAATGCACTTTYAAAAAGCAGCAATATTCACAAAGCATTTCTGCATGAATAGGAAATGTATCTCACAACAGTTTTCATAAGACTCCTTTTTCATTGGTGCAATGAAGATCTTAGAGCTTTTGTTTATTAGTATTACATTATAGCACATGGAATGCTCATAGAGGAGTTTCATTATATTAAACTATGCTCTGGCAGAAAATCATCTTTTCACTTGTACCGACATCTATCACATTATAGATATATGCTTTCCAGAAACAGAGGACTGCTATCCCAGGTAGAAGGAGCATATTGCATAAGCACAGAAAACTAGTGAAGAAACAGAAAGACAGAGAGTCAGAAGCAGATCTTAAACAATGTGTGAGCATAGCCAGTGGCCTAGGAACTTYAGAGATGTTTTGAGATGGTTTAGAAACTGTGCATGTGCCTCAAAGTGGTTACTTCATATATCATAAGAACAGGAAAGGAAAATGGAGAAACATAAATCTTATTTGTGAGTATAGGTGGAATGAATATCACAGACGTTATGGTTTTTTTTTTTTTTTTTTTAATGGAAAAAGATTATGAAGTGACTATAGGAAGCTAAAACATTCCAAAATATTCTTGTGATAATGGATAGAAAAGGTTCAGCATATGAAAGAAAAGAGGAACATGGATGCTTTGCTGCATGCTTGTGGATACTTAGAGAAAAAGTAAAAGTGATAAACAATAGTAAGTAGTAAAGATCAGTAATATATAAATAGTTATTCATATGAGGGAAACAAAGGGATGAAGTCCTTGAAAGAAAGCAATGTTTGTATTTGAAAGACTGAAAAAATGAAGATGGGTCCAAAACCAAAGTAGAATAAAGGCTAACAACTGAAAAGGCATTTTCAATGGTTAAGAAAGCAAAATAGAAAAGAAGGAAAATGAATAATGAATTTTGGAGAGGTATTGAAGTTGAAAATATTTTGAAAAGTTCAAATAACAAATAATTCAGCAAAAACTGAGCTTTATTCAATACGCTTCACTAATTTGCCAAGTGCAGAGATGGTAATAGTAGTAGAGTAGTAACAGTAGTAGAGAAAACAAGCAGAAATGAAGAGAGGGATGGGGAAACAGATAAATAAAAAAAATCAAAATTAAATCAACTGGAAAACATTCACCGCTTTCCTTTTCRTGAATCACATATTACATTCCAGGACACATTCAATCAATTTGGAAGTGCTTTTATCTCTAGTACAATTTGACATCGTGTGTAAACAGAGCTGGATCTGAACTACCATTATGGTGGGAATGAATCACATCAGGAAAAAATAGACTTAGTACTAAAGGAAAGCATGATTTAGGATGGGGAGCGGAGGGGAGAAAAGAGACAGAGTTATTTTACTGAACACTGAATATTTGCATTTTTCAGGAAAACAGATTTATAGATTCATCATAGAATCACACTATTCATACTAAATACATATCCTGTGCATTTCATATCTTTAAATAGATTGTTAATTATTTCTTTGGATATATTATTTCTATGCTATCATATCCATTATAGCTGCTGTTTAACAACATCTGGAAGGAAAGTGCCTTCTTTGATTTTTATAACATTTAGGAATTTTGAGAGAGATAAATATTCACTTAGATTTCTGTTCAGTTAGGATTCTATCAATTCTAGYACATCTCAACTTTCCAAATACTCTTGTTCTAGTCTGAAAAAAAGTAAAATGTTGGGTTTTAACTGAAATAGAACAAAATACATGGAAGGATAATACACGCAGCATGTRCATCGGCAGCACTAGGTTAAAGTCCTCTGAAGATTTTGCCCAATGATAAGAGCACTTGTGAGCACAGACACTTCGCATAGTAAGATAATTCAGATTGTCATTGTTTTCCTGTACTTCGCACATGTATATTTGTGAATTATTTACTCTACATTATTCCTGAGTAAAAAAGAAAAAAAAATCAGAAATATTTGTGAAAAAGACAAAAACATAGTATTCTGATATTTTCAGACAGAACCCTTCAGATCTCTCCACTTAATTATTTTAAATGATTACTTTTCTAATTTTTTTCTAGAAAAGGAAAAAAAAATCATTTGAAAAATATCACTGCTTCCTGTTACTGATAGTTTAGAAACTTTTAAAGCCATTTTTGAGATAGGTAGTTGGAATTGATTTGTCACTATGAATAGTTTCAATAAATCWCTAAATTCCACTATCATCTATTAATTTATTGTCAACTCTTCCCCAGAATATTAACAGTAGCCTTCTCATTTCATATTAARCTATTGATTCTCCTGCACTGAAATATTTGCAATGACCACTGTAATCATGGAGAAAGAACATCCATGTTTATTTGCCTGAAAGAAACATCAGAGCAGGCTTTCAGAGAACAAACGAGCTTCTGTACAAATAATCACTATATCAGTATGCATTCAGAATAGCAAACATAGGAAAATACCATCAGCAATTATCATATTAAAAGGAAAAGAGAGAATAACTTTAAACTGAATCGTACAAACTGTAAATATAATTTTATTATTTTACTCATTTGAAGATAATTGTACATCCCTGTATTATACACAGTAACTGAAAGAAAGCATCTTTAATTTGTTCAGTATGACTAAAAGATATTTTCTGAACATTTTAAAATGGGACAACACAATACATAGCCTTAATCAAGGTTATAAAAAAACAAAAGAACATCAACAATTCAGTTAGACAATCTCCCTGCTCTGAATTAGTAACATATGCCCCAGTGACATTAACAGCTATGGCCATTTTCCAGTTTTGAGTGATTATCATTGGAAAACTGATGGACATTGATTCTGGCCAAGAGCCAGCCAGGACAGAAAAGTTTCAGAAAGATGAAGCTTTAGGACTTCTGCGAAAAGGAAGAGACTTGCAAATTGAGATGAATCTGATCTCCCTCTAGTTAATCCAACAAGTTTCCTTCCAACTGTTCCGAAGGGAGTTATATGATAGGAGTTCTGAACAGCATGGGATGCAGTTCATTCCTGAAAAACAGTTTCACCAGAAACATATCCTGTCATTAAAGTCCAGTCCTTTTAATGACTGCCAAAGTTAACTCTCATTTGTGAATTTCAATCTGTAACAAAAAAAATAAAAGTTTGATTCAAAAGATACTGAAATCAACATTCCATCAAGATTAAAGATCTTTGAATAAATTATGTAGAGTTAATTTTCCTCTTCCCTTTTCATGATATTTCCACTAGAAGACAGACCTTTGAGAAAGAAAAAGAGTACTCATTCAGATTCACTCATCACAATATAACTTCAAAGTTTAAATGTTCTTTTGCTGAACAAATAAGATACAGTTACTTTCTAATCAGCATCTCAGATACTATGAGGTAGTGCATATTCATTTTGATGAAGATATATTCTAATTTTGATATTTTGTGGATATTTTTCTGCAGATTATATTATATTATATTATATTCTGTGGATATATTTCAATAGTACTTTGTTTCATGAAAACCATGAGAGCAAAATGTTTCCAAAGTATTAACTTTTTTTTTTTTTTTTATCTTTACACATGAAACAAGCAGACTAGAAGGTCCACTGCTAACACTGCTAAGATTCTTTAAAGTAAAGAAAGATCATACAAGTTGTTCATTACAATTTTTTTTTTTTTTTTTTTTTAGTAAGGGTAAAATTATGACAGAATTAGGCAGCAATATAATCTTTGGTGGGAAAAAGAGGAGGGCAGGAAAATCACGAAAGTAAGGAGAAATTGGTTCAAAGTAAAGAACATCGTCCCTTCACATCCAGTTTTATTGACAAGATATTTAGCCTCTCATAAACAAGGTTATTGACATTTAAAATAAGGAATCCTTCAAAAAGAGTAAGATGTCAGAAAAATATTAAAGATCTTAAAATACTTTTAACAAATACATGTTTGAAAAATTAACACATTAGCAGACACCAATAGGCAGTAAAGAGTCCAAAGTGACATTAGATATAGACAGATACAGGCACACACACATGCATATGTAAGTTCATAATTTATTTTTCTCCCTGAAACAAATCACCCAGTCTCATTTTGTTTTACTTCTCATAAGCTTATCTTCATACATGTCCCTAATGTGTGAATTCAATAAATGCACAAAAACAACGATAGTTCTGTCCAAACCCTGGTCCTAATTAAGATCAAGTAAAGTTGCTTCGAAACTGCTCTACCAAAACATATTATTACATTTTTGTTCAAAGAAATTATTCTCATTATAAAAACAATCAATCTTTCATTAAAAAAAAGAAAGAAAGTAAAAAAGAAAAACCAGCATTCAAGGCCCAAGGTATCTGTTCAGGAACCTTTTCATGATGTTTAATGATTTTTGGTTTGATCCTCATTCCTCTATTAGACCAGTCAAACTGTAAKTCATGTGACATTACTTCCTCTTCCCTATGAGATAAGACCACAGTACATTGTGAATAATACAGTGCAAAGGGAGCCTAATACAAGTAGGAACTTAGTTCTGATGAGATAATCAACAGTATATCTGAAATACAATATTCTAGGTTTGAAGGGCAAAAAAAAAAAAAAAAAAAGAATCTCCACTGATAAGCTATTTTCCTTGCTCCTCTTAATAAAATATCTTTCCTTCATTCTACTTAATAAAAGCTACATTGTAGCAGATTTCAATTTGCACTGGGCATATTGAGTTTGTTTTGGCTTAAGATGATAAGAGTAAGGAATAAAAAAAGTCAAAGCTTTTAAAGGATGAAAACAGACTGTATAGAATATGTTTTTCAAACCTACTTTTCCCCACTACACTGAATAAAGTACAACTGAAAGATTAATCAATCACAGTTAAGAAGAGATGACATTTAACATTTTCAATCAAGGAAGGAAATAGTGGTGATTTGGAACAAATTCCCTTTTTTTTTTTTTTTTTTTGCAAGTGCTTAGCATTGCATGTCCACTTAATATGGACATATATCTTTGCATAGACTGCATGATCAGCTACATGTTTCAAATAATAACACAACACCTCTGTTGGTGCCCTTATGCTCTAACACTATATTCTCTGCTCTTCTGTTAATTGCATACTTGCATATTCCAAAACAGAATAATAATACACACAGTTTTCAAAGGCCATTAAAAATAAGACTTATTTTGGAAGACTTATTTATCGTTCCAGACAAGCAGCATTATAGAAGCTAGACATCTGTGTTCTTCAGACTCCCATTACCTACTTGGCAGTACAGGAGTCAGGAAGCCGAAGCTTTCAAAACTGGAACAGATTTGAGAAAGAACCATGCATATGGAGACTTGGAGATTAGGGGAAGGAATAAAAGAGCTGACATGAAAGCTRCTTAATGCTATATATAATCCATTTCAATAGAATGTGTTCCCATGTGTTCCCATGGGAAAAAAAAAAACAAAAAACAAACAAAAAAAACCTTATTGATTAGAAGAAAATATTGCTTCCTAAGAGATGCTTTTCTGTTAGAACAAACAAGGCTGGATCCTCTTCTGTTTATATGTGTGTCCAAAGCATCAAAAGAAAGTTAGAGACTAAATGGTAAGTAATGTTAAACAAAGAAAGATTTTTCAGGGAAAAAAAGCAAAGGAAGAAATCCTACATCATAGGATGTATATATCTCTATAACTTATAACTTATATATATCTCTATAACTTGCAAATGGTAAAGCAAAAAGTCCCACTGCAACAACATGAAGAAAATATTGCAGGCAATGATAGCACAAATCATAACACAAAGCTGTGTGTAAAAGATGGTCATAGTTTGCTTTAGCAATGTCTCAAAGAAGATTTCATTTTAAGGAACATCTCCATGGCAAAAGGTTTCAGTGTTTAATGCTACATAGAGCATTAACGCTTCCTCAGAGCAGGAGGAAGGTAAACTGGCCTCAGCAAAAAGAACTGGACTATAATAATGCATAGGTGCAACTTATCAGTAGATTTAAGAGTAAATCTTTTCTAATAGAAATTAACAATAGAGTGTTAGGCAAATAGAGACAGGTACTACTGCTGTATTTCAGATTATCAGCATGTATGTTTTAATATTTCTGTAACATTTTATGTCTGAAAATCAGTTCATTCTTTTAGCATCAAACAGTGCAGCAAACCCTTGCCACTTCCTGTTCCATACACCTCCAATGCTGTTTTAGATGCACTTTTCAGGGAGAGAAAGAAACAGTAATTGAAAAGAGCAAAACAGAATGGCAGAACTCCTTCAGATACAGCTTATTGGTATTAAAATATCAAGATTAACTTGAACAAAAATGCACCATGTATTATTTTTCTTCCTTCTAATTCTCAAGTACCCTGAAATACTGGCAATAAATAACTCTAGCTATAAACAGTTGCAATTAAAATATGGATATTTCATATTGTTAGCAATCTAACATATAAAATTGATAGCTTCAAAAGCATTTTTATTTTTATTTGTCATCAAGCAAGGGGTAATAAAGCCAGCAGCCAATTAAAATGGTCAGAGGTTCAAGTCATTTTCATTCCAGTTTGCATAGCTACATAGTATTCAGCACACTATGCAAAATATTTTCCATCCTGAAGCCTGTTTAAACTTTTTAACTAACAAATCTTTCATAATTAATGCACATTCTTGAAACTGAAAGGAAAACAACATCAACATCAGTGATTTTTGTAAGGCACAGAATCTGTAGTAGAATAGAACTAACTTAAGCGCATACTGATTTCATTTCTGGACTCAAAGTAGGTCACCTCAATATTAACTTGCTTCAGTTTAGTGAATGCATGTGCCACATTCACTATATTGTATTCCACGCTTTTCAAACAAATTGGGAGTATAAACATTTGGTTTTACCAGTTCCTGCCAACAATATCCTTCATTTTCTACAGTGGGTTTCACTTACATAATAATTAATTGTATACCATAACAATATTAAAACCTTACTTAGTTTTGAAACTACTAATAAAAACAAAACAAACAAAACAAACAAAACAAACAAAACTCCTTAATTTGAAGAAGGAAGGACACCATCTTCTAGCTTTTTTTACCATATCGTTCTCATTTTTTATTATTGTCAGCTATTGTGTCCCAGATATGGCCTTTGGCAAGCGGAGAGGAATCTGTAATATTCCAAAGGTCAAGTAGGAAAGAAAAGTTTTACAAATAGCATATTTATATTGATCTCTGTCAGGTAAATTTCTACAGATCGCTTCCTATGTACAGCAGAAATCGTGTGTATCTGCTTCACATTTAGAATTTATTTCTGGGGATGGTTATAGAAAATATGGGAACCAGAATAGCCCATATAAATCCTGACAAGAGAATAAAAAGACATGTTTAAAATAGCCTGGAGTTTAAAATCAATTGCATAACTCTGAGAACTTTAGAAAATCTTTAGTCTTTCGCAGAATTCAAAGACAGGATAAAAGTGAAGCTGAAAGCACATATTATCCTARCTTTTAATCTTGTTTAGAAATCTATGTAAAGTGTAGCACTCAAAAGAAAAGGAAATTACTATACCATTGTAATTTATCTTGAATTTCTTAATTAGAAAGAAATGAAAACATTTCAAGGTAAAATTATGGTCCTTCAAAATGTCTCACTAAGAAAAGAACAGACTAATGCATTGAGAATAGATCTACCCTCTCCTTAACAAAAAAAGATAATGCACAGAAAACTGTAATATCGCTCTCTCTTAATATGTAAATATATATGTATGTAATATGTAAATGTCTCATAATAAGTAAATAACTCTTGAAATCTTATTCTACATCAGGCTAATTATATTTGCATTGGCATGACATCCTGCCTTCTTAGACAGGTGTATAAGAGGAGGAAAGATTCACAGCCTGTTTATGATCTGTAGAGGCCTTGAGACTACTGTGAAGCTGAGAACTAACCCGTTAYCTGGTTGTAGGGAGTTTGAAGGCGGCTCTACAGCTGCGAAAACAGGGGCCTTATCTGGTGGTGAGGAGCAACTGAGGAATTTGGAGGCGGCCGTGCCAGAAGGCATGGGGCCAACCAAAACACAGCCGACCTCTAAGCCAGTTTGGAGGTCAAACCTGAGGCGAGGGAGAGGAAGATGATGAAGGCGGGACCCTCATAACGAGACCAGAGACCCCCACTGGTGGGCGCGCATGCGCACACCGGGCAAAATTGGATAACGAAAAAGGTGGAGCTTTGCCCGCCCTCTGGTACGCCTCCTGACACGTGGTGGCCCTATGTGGCGGGATGCACCAGATATAAAAAATAATCGTGGATCAGAGGGGGGGAGAGACTTCCAACCGAGACCTACGTTGTCTCCGCGGGGACGCCCGCAAGCTTGGAGCCTGTCAGCCACCTCTTGTACACGGCGGGGGAATGATCGATCTCGCTGTCCTGCTGGCAAGTATCCTCTCGTAAGTAATTGCTACGTAGGCACCTCGTTCCGCAGGTAGTTGCTAAGTAGTCGTCTTGCTTTAGTGTGATGTTAGTGTGAATTGTCCTAAATAAACTAAGGGGTGGATTTTGCTCTCAGTGCGTGTGCTTTCAATTGCCGAGCCCCAAACCCATCCAGAACAACAGGTAGGAGAAAGAGAATTACTTCACCGAATCACACACTGAAGGCAATCCTATCTTCAGCTTTTCTCAGGGTTGAGGCCATCATATGCACTCATTAATTACCGAAGAATTGGTCAACATACAGCTGATACACTTTCAAACTTCTAWAAAATTGAGGCAAATTTAAGCCCCATTTCATGTACTCCTGAAGAGCAAAAGTCAATACTTTCATATTTATCATGACTTATAAAATAGGCAAGCAAATATAAAAATAAAAACATCTGAGCCATGGTAAAATAATTAGTGTTTCAGTCACAGTAAAGAAAATATAACATTTCTATGGTTCTTGGCCAACAACATAGGCTTATCATCTGAAACCAAACCGCACTTTCTACTTTACAAGGGAAAGAAAAGGGGATCTTCTTGTTACTTCATTAAATGTTTGTAACTCGCTTTGGAATGTGGAAAGGTGTAATTTATGAGTAATGCAGCCAAATGAATAACATATCTGTAACCGATTATATTTTTACCTCAATATTTACTCCACCTTAAAGTCTCTATAGCAATTTATTCCCTGTTCATTTGAAGAGGGTGTTGAATATAAAAACAAACAAAAATGGTGGAATTTTGAACATCATTCATCCTGCTGTTAACAAGCTTCATATAACAATACTGTGTTACTTAATACCTGGCATTCAACCTTCAATTTCATGTAAACTCAGGGAAAGGCAAATATAGATTGTGTTAAATAGTTAATAACTTTTTTCTAACTCCTCAATATTCAGCTGCCATTAAAATTTTAGCCTTATTTCACCTCTTCCTCTGGCCTGATTATTTTCCTGTTCTTGTTGCAAAGGTAAAAATTGTAAAATTCTTGGAGCTAGACCCCTATACAGAACAACAGAATAAGATTGTCTTCCCTCGGGTATTTGTTGTTTACAAAACAAAAACAAAAGCAAAAAACAAACAAACAAAAAAGAAACTTAAAGAAACTCACAAATAATTTTGTTGTTTTGTTTGAAAATAATGAATACAAAAGGCAGAAAAACATAAGGGCAAGAAAACAATGTCACATGAACAGAAGCTACAAGAATGTTAAAGTGAATAGTTTCAATCAAAGAAGTAAATAAAGTAAATAAGTATAGCCATACCTTGTGATAAGAGACAGTTCACGTTTATTTCCCACTATATTCAGAACTGATTACTTGTAGCAACAGTATATTTCATCTTCCACTTTGTCTCATGCATCCTTAGCATAAGGACATACCATCAAACACCAATGTTTCAGAATCTTTTTCCAAAGAAGATTCATTATATTTTAAAATATTTCCAATTATTAGCTTCTATTACCTCTTTTCTTACCTGTTTTAATGAATGCTGGCATTTACAGAATAAACGATTATAGCATCAATCAGAAACAGCATTATAACACCAATCTGTGCCTCTCAGAAGCTCTTATTGAGGACACACAGGCTTAAGGGAAATAATGTTGTTGTGAAATCATACTATGAAGAGTCTTCACATCTTATATACTTCCAAGTAGTAACAGCAGCTACAATAAAAGATATCAGACCATGTAAAGAACACAAAGCCAATCTATTTCTTTTTCACTGTGGGCAGGCTTTGTGCCTCACCCTTGAGCACTGTGCCATGCTATATAAGACATTTTCTTCAGGCAATTGTCGATAAGATTTGGAGCCTCTCAATTCAATTCATTGCTTCCCAATGCATTCACATTTCAGCTACATAAAACTCATATCCTGCTAACATGAAGACTGTGCTAATAGCTCACATGAACTGGCTTCCTAGACTGTTTCCTGTTTAAAGTGAGCCACATATCACACCTGTCTTTTCTATGAGCAGCAGAGGAAAAAAATGCTGAAGACTTAAATGGAAGGTTTTTCTCCCTCATTTGGAGTAGATTGAGGGAATCTTGTTCTACTGATTTCTGTGCTGTTCCTTTTCTAAGGAGAAGTGTCTGGACTGAGAAGATATTTTCCCCAAGAACTGAATTAATCACAATTGTTTGAAGAAATAGACAAGGAGAAGGAACAGAGCCAAACTTGTAAAATGAAATTAACAATTAAAAAAATAAAAAAACCTTCAAAACACAGTTCACCTCAATTCCATTCCTATGTATTCCATAATTAATTTATTTGATTAAAATTATTATTCCTTGCTATTTATGAAACATTGTCAAGAAAGAACTGTGTATTCAAATGAAAATTCTTTCAACTGCATTTGAAGCATGGACTTCAACCGTGGACATCAGCCATGATGTTAGCACAACACAATACAACCACCTAAGGTATTTGAAAATTGCATTTCAAGAAGTACTAGAGACCGGCACTTTGAAAATCCAGCTCACAGGGATTACATATATACAAAGTACAGAAATGGTGCTGGACAGGAAAAAATATCTGCATGAAGACTCTATAGAGGCAATCTGAACCTATTAAAAACAAGTGAGGAAAAGACAACACATTCATTATCTTGGAACACGCATAATCTTTCTCACATTCTTCGCTGAGTAGGACTCGCATAGAATGACATAGACCAAAGAATTTGTGGGCAAAGGCAGCAGCAGTAATAATACAAGAGAAAAGAGAACACGCTTTACCCACCTTTGGTCTTGAGCAGGCCAAACTTTAATGCTTGTTTACAGAGACACTTGCGTTAAGCCCTGACAAATGTGATTTTCTATATTCATATTCAGTATTCCTGGGAAGTTTTGCCTTGCTGAAATAAAATGCTCTGAACCGTCCCTCTGAAGGGACAAAGCATATAGACAAGGAGCTACTTGCTATATAGAAGTATGTCAATCATACAGGCCCAGATTTAGCAAACATCCCTATCTGAGAAGGGCAATAAAACAAATACTTAACTTGAAATTAGCTGGGGCTTAGTTACAACACTTAAAGATTTGCTTAATTAACTTTAAAAACTGAGATCACATTTTTTCGGTTTGCTTGTTCTATATAGAGTGGCATTACAGCAGAATGGACAAATCTAGAACTATCACACTATCGAGGCTGATTTATTGGTAAAATTCCTACAAAGTTATTGTATTGATATTAATATATTTAATGCATCCCATAAAGTATTAGTTTTAGACTCAGTTTCTTATCATTTTCAGCCTAAGATGCTGTTTCATGGGTTTAATTTTTGGCCATTGCTCAGAAATCAATCATCTGTGTGGTATGTTAAAGGTTATATGTTGTTCCTTTAGGTCAATGCAATTTAATACTGACAACAATTAAGTAACCATAATGTCTGCTTTTTCATTGCCTGTTATTTTTACTAAGGAGCATATTCAGAGGGCATTTATTACATTTAAATTCATTGGCTCAAAATACTCTCTAGAGACTGATCTTTAAAGTAATATGCAGATTTTCCACACGCAATTGTAAAGAAACACTGCCCTCTTCTGTCGGTATTCGGTGACTCTCTGTAGAGCTTTCTCCCCCCCCCCCCCCCCCCCCCGCCTTCGGAAAACCAGTTTTGATCAGAACAGATTAGAACATACTTTATACAGAAATTAAAAAGGCTATTTTTTTTTGTTTTGTTTTGCTTTTTTTTCCCATCTATGGCTAAGGTAATCAATCTCTGAAATATATTATTTCTGTCTCTCCTTAGAGGAGGAATTGCCATACACCTATATAAAAGCCATCAGATTTTACCCCCTCTTCACTCTAGTCTCTGAAAGAAGAAACCAGAAAAAAATGTCCTCAGATTCCAGGCTTTTTCTGCTCTGCTGTTTTCTGAAATTGTTAAGAATATTAGATTTGTCCTTGTAAGAATCATCTTTATTTTTGCCATTATACAAGTGGGTCCCTGTCATTGAAAAGGATACCATATTCCAAGGTTCATACCATAAACTATTAAAAGAAAGAGGACTTAGAAAAGAAAGTCTCACCCAAGTACCATTTTGTCTTTAGAGAGAAAGACAAGGCAATACAAGGCAATAAGACTACTATGGTGAGGATACTGTATGGGCCTGTTTCTGAATTCCAGCTCTCCACCGTATCATTGCATTGGTGACTGTGTTAGTAGAAAACCATCCTCATTGTTGATATAGAAAATAAATAAACAAAAATAGCTTTACAGAGAAAAAGGTGTTGCTATTTTTCTTTAAAATTATGGCAAATAAAGACAATGAGGCTTTGTAAGCATTTACATACTTAATGATAAATCCATTCCAAGATTTTCTACCTTACAAAAAACCTTAAACTTATAAAAACTTAAAACTTATAGCTTTCTATAAAGTGATTTCCAATACATTGTTGCATCTGTATATGTATTTTTGATGAAGATGTATCTTATTCCTTCAAAGATTTAAATTTAACTTCAGTGAATACAGTCTTTGGCAGTCTACATCTTTGGTCCAAAAAGTTCTGAAAAAAATCCATAATAAAAAGAAATACATATTAACTTGGTCAAAATGTATTGAAAAGTCAATATTCACTTCATTCAGAAGTATGAATCTAATTTTAAACAAAGCTACGCAAACAAGGMTAACTGAGCATCTGTTTAAGTGGATAATTATAAATTGGCCTAATACCATTCCAGAGAAAAGTCTTTTCAAAGGTATTTTGCTTTTAGATTCAGAGTTTATTTCCGAAGTTTTCGTCATATCCACAGAATGTGAACAAAGTAACAGAACTTTCTTCTGACAATTTTTCTCCATATAATTGTACAAAAGTCTGTCATTTTCTTTCTCACAAGTCCCCTGTGTTCACAGATTATAGGCTTTCAGAGAGTTCTACAGAGAATAAATATAGGAGAAAAGCTCTCTTATTTTTCTGGTCTTTCTGTTGCTGTTCTCACCAGGTAACAAAACTATATTTTAACTCTCAGGGTTTTATACTGTCATCATTTCTCAGATCTAAATATCCCTTCCTCCTGTTGCATCAGAAAGGTACAGTGTTAGACACTTGTATGAGGTCATGGAAACTAATTCTGGATTGGATATCATATTCTTCATTCTAAAATTTGTCTCCCACTGATCATGTTCATTAAACTAAAAGCTCCATTAACCTTATATTCTAGTAGAATATTTCCTATTAGCAGCAAGCAAGAAAATGATGAGTGACACCTCATGAAGATATGAATGAAGATAAAAGTGACAAGGCATATCATCCATAACTATCTTTTCCAAACTTGGCAGAAGAAAAGCTCTTTGATGGGAGTTACGTCAGAAAGGTGCTTAATCTGACTGTTGAGTCACCCACTTAAGATAAGAGATGAGCTACCTTTTCCAAGTCACTGACTTTTATACCTGCTTTACCCCTAAAGTACCCCCAGTGCCATCGTTCACCATAGCTATAGTTCAAAGTAAATCAGTAAGGTCCTACTGCATCTTGTCAACTCTTCTACAAAATAGCTGATGTTTTAAAAGAGGAGACTATAGTGAAGCTGATTTTAATGCTGAAAAACAACTGTATGCGATCTTTCAAGGTTCTGAAGTAGAAAGTCATGAGTATTCCAATCAAAATTCCCAAGACACCGGTGCTACATTAACCGGCGCTTCATATGTTATATCTAAGCTGCAAAACATTGCTAAAATGTAAGAAAAAAAATATTTTTATTGGTTTTGTTTAGAGACAGAATTTCCTGGACTGTATAATTGTAGTACAAGCTAATGATCAGTAATAAGACAAATGGACTTGCAATAGCCAGAAGAAATATATGTATAGACAGAGTAATAAAGGAAATGATTATTTAAATCATTTAATCATATAAATCATGTAAAAGCAGAGAAGTCTCAGACTTCAAGCTGAAATATCATTTCAACTTTTAGGTGAGAGAATAAACCATGTTCACAGATTTTTTTTTTTAACCAAAAGGTTTTCAGCTTAAGAAACAAAGCAAACCAAAAGATGACCCACTCTGACCACTTAATCAAACTGTCTACATTTTAAAAGAGGCCAATGGGAGAAAAAGCACGTCAAAGGCAGGTAACAGAACAAAAACATTAGTGCAAGAGTTCGTGCCCTTGTCAGATTTAATATAATGCCTGCTACAACCTTCAGCAAAGCCCCTTTCCACCTTCATAAGGTTTAAGATATGATTGAAAAGTTTTGGTTTGACATTGAGGACAATGTCAAGCTACAGCAACAGGGTAAAGTCATTCATAGCAAAAAAGAGAGATTATAAAGCAGACAACTAACTAGCCAACATATGAAAAAAGAATTTGCAATTTGACCTTTTTGTTTTTTCATAAATAACATTCCTTCACAGGTCTTGCAGCAGCATATTCTTTGGAGGTTTAAAGCTACTATATCACAAATATCAGCCTTTTCTACCCATTACATATTAATTTACAAAGATACAGAGCTAGTCATGATTTTTCTTACTAGACTGATTGCAGATATTGAAAGTGAGACTGACACTTTTGCATTTCTTGGTATTATTCAGTTGTATCATTTATTTCCATTTAGATTTAGACTCCATATAGATTTGGAATTAGAAAAATTAGATTTTTTAACTGAGAATAATTTTTTTTTCATATGTGTAGCATTTTTGCTCACTAAGAATCTTAAGAATTGTAAATAGCTAGAATATAAACAGTGAATCATTTCTTAGTCAAAAATGTGTTGAATAGTTTATGCAAATAGTTCTTACTCTGAACATTGTAGATTAATTTTAAAATGTTCATTAGATTTACCCATTTTTTCTCAATTGATTAAAATGTTCCTTTTATTCAATTTTCCAGCTATTACTTTTCAGAATRTAAAATTTCATACACTGCAAGTACACTGAAAATATTTTCTTTAAAAAAAAYGATAATGAAAATCTTCTCTAGAGAATATCTCAAAAGCGATAAAAATATCCACGTAAAAGTGTTGTACATTCCATTCAAACCAGTTGCACAGTAGCAAACATGTTTTTTAAAAGTGTCTTTTTATTTTATAACTTTTCCTTTGTTTTTGCCTTCTTACTTCACTACTGCTTCTGCCACTCATCGTGTCTTCCAAAATATATTTTGTAGAATTAGAATGGCTAGAGAATGCAGTGTGTATACAGTTTGATTTAATGCTTAGACCAAATAAAAATAATTCTTCCTGTTTTCTTCACAATGTGATGAAAGGTAGCAAGATGCAATTGTTGTTATAGAATCACAGAGTCCTTAAGGTTGGAAGAGATCTTTACAGATCCCCCTGCACATGCAAGGTCACCTAGAGCATGTGGCACAGGGTTGCATCCAAGCAGATTTTGAAGATCTCCAAAGAAGGAGACTCTACAACCTCTCTGGACAGCCTGTTCCAYGGCTCTGCCACCCTCACAGGAAAGAAATTTTTCCTTAAATTTTCCTTAAGTCCCTATGGAACTTTTGGTGCCACAGCTTGTGGCCATTTCCTCTAGTCCTATCAGTGGCCACCACTGAAAAGAGGCCAGCCCCCTCCTCCTTGCTCCCTCCCTTGAGGTATTTATTTGACACACCGATCAGATCCCGCCTCAGCCTTCTCTTCTCCAGGCTGAACAGGCCCAGMTCYCTCAGCCTTTGCTCATAGGGCAGATGGTCCAGGCCYCTGATCATCCTCGTAGCCCTGCGCTGGACTCYCTCCAGCAGCTCCACATCCCTCTTGTACTGGGGAGCCCAGAACTGGACGCAGTACTCCAGATGTGGCCTTACCAGGGCTGAGGAGAGGGGGACGATCACCTCTCTCGACCTGCTGAAGACGCTCTTCTTAAGGAACCCCAGGATCCCATTGGCCTTCTTGGCCACCAGGGCACACTGCTGCCTCATGGTCARCTTGTCATCCGCCSTGAYGCCCAGATCCCTCTCTGAGGAGCTCCTCTCCGGAAGGTCAGTCCCCAGCCTRTWCTGGTGTCTGGGGTTAGTCTTCCCCAAATGCAGGTCCTTGTACTTGGCCTTCTTGAACTTCATGAGATTTCTCTCCATCCAGTTGTCCAGTCTGTCCAGGTCCCTCTGGATGGCAGTGCAGCCCTCTGCAGCTACACCTCCCAGTTTGGTATCATCGGCAAACTTGCTGATGGGGCACTCTGTCCTTCATCCATGTTGCTGATGAATAAATTGAACAGGACTGGACTAAGGACTGACCCCTGGGGGACACCACTAACTACAGGCCTCAATCCTCAAAACAAAAACACGATGAAACAATAGGTTAACTATATCAAATGTGTATGTGTACAAAATAATTGCATGCATCACAAATACATGTGCAAAATCAGTTTGTTTCACGGCAAAAGAGAAAATATTATTTATAGATAATTGGTAGCATTTTAATTCCAAATTTAAATTTCAAACTTCCATTGAGATGAAAGATCAGGAAGAAAACATTTTCCAAAAAATGCTTTAAGTAAGCTGCTGAAATTTTCCTCATCTATTCTTCACAAATTAAAATTACTTTGATAGCTTAGAGAAGAAAATCTAAATATAATGTCTTATGATGATTCACACAGTCAACCTTTGGGAATCCATAGATTGCATGATCCCTGCAATATTTTCTTGCTATTTAACAGTTCCATAGAAAGATTTATATTAAAATATATATATATATATATACTCTGCTCTGTTTTTTATTCAAATGTATTAGAAACAAATATGTCCAGTATTGTAGGAGATTAGCGTTGCATATCCTGAGACTTACTTCAGATAGGTCTAAATTCTCATTTGAAGTATTCCTAACAGAAAATAGCTGAGTTATCATGGTCAGTCAGACTTGATGTTCATGAAATATTTTCTGTGGAACAACTTCTTGATAAGACWGCCCTATCATTTTGTAATTAGGTCTTTCCTCCCCATAAAATGTGCACAGCTCCCCAGAATGTTTCGGACCACAGAAAGTGGAAGCAAATACCACTGTTACCTTGACATTCTACTTTGGAGGTGAGTTCCTCATGATAAGTAGTAAAAGACTCTGTTGCCCACGCAGCAAGAAAACGTCTACTACTTTACAGCTAAAGAGGCGAATAGGCAACTCAGCAACAGGATATCATGCTATCCCATTCAGGATACTGTAAAATAATTCAGAGGGGCAAAAACTGCTAGCCTTTAGTTAGCTGATTTTATTCACCAGTGCAAGATCACTGTGATAACAACATCCACCATTACCTGGCATGATTATTACAGGGATGGGCTAACCAATTAGTAAATAGCAACTAGCAATTAGTGCAGTTAAATGGAGTACACTGCTTGTCCCAGGAAAATGCTATAGTGTTTCTTCACCCTGACAATTCTCAATCTTGCAAAGAGTTGACAGGTGCTACTGTATTTCTTCTCCCTGAATGCACAGAGCACTCTCAACCTCACAAGGAGTTACCTGAGTTTGTGTCCTAGGTGAGGCATACTCACAGTCCAGGCATAGGAGTTGGTCTTGAGTCATTCCCAGTTCAGGGATCTTGTTTAAAATTAGACTCCATCATTTATACACCTACATGAGAGGTATGTGTCATGACATAAGGTCATCCTTATGAGATGATCCTGCCAGAACCTTCAGACGAGATCCTTAATGGTATCTTTTGTATCTCTTTGTGTCATTAGCAAGTGGAGTTTTGGAAAGTTACCTGTTTTTAGCGAGTTTGATACTGTTGCAATTTTTAGCAAAGCAAGGCCGCCCTGTCTCCACAAAACTTCCCACTTCATGATCTTGCTGCTGTACCCATTGTTTCCCCACCATTTCTGCCACACCAGTAGAGTTCATGCAATTCTGTATTTTCGTTGCTAACTCTTTACTTGCCCATCACAGTATCACCCTCTTTCTTCCTCTTGAGCTGCAAAGGGTTGACTGTAGAGGAACAGCCTACTGTGTACAAAGCATCTTCTTGTCAAAGGATGACAAATGACAATGTAAAGAAAAAAAAGCAAGCCTTACCTATATGCCCTCTATTTACCTTGTCTAGGAGAATTTTATCCTCACCAAAATGCATCTTAGAGTATCACAATTAGATTTTAAATCAATTTGTATGCATAAATTGAAAATATTACCTCAAATTAATTTACACTGGCACTATGGTACGAAAAACAGGGTGCTGGATAGGGATTCAGGGACCACTTTAATACTGATTTTGTTATTAGCCTGATTTGTAACCTTGAGCAAGACAATTCACATCTGTGTGGTCCCATTAATCTTTTTACTGAAATACTGAAGTCACTGGGAAGGCATTGTCATTTGCTTTGTGTTTGTACACTGATGTAGTACACTGCTGCTCTCACAAAACTAAGAAGGTAATAAAAATGCTATCAGACATCATACAAACTACAACAACTACTAAGAGCAGAACCTAACTTGAAGGATTATTATGTTTCTATTATTTGACTGGATTTGGACAATTCATTTTAATAAAGTTAAGAAAAATAACTAGAAATGAATGTGATGTTTGCCTCCTCTCCTTTTAAAGTTATTTTCCAAGAGATTCACTCTTCCTATAGCAGTAATCACATCTGCAAAGTTAAACTGGGACCTGAAACTCAAATTAGATTCTTTCTGCCTAAAATATGATCAGTACAAGTAATGACTGCACTTTTAGTGCACTTGACATATACTCTACTGCTGCTAATCACACCTGAGATAGAAAATAAATTGGAGATTTTATCATAACAACACTGCACCACTCATAGCAGAAAAAAATATCAGAACTGATAGAGAGAACTCTATCTTTTTCATTTTTGCGTGCACATATTCATATATTTGCAAGGGTATCCAAGGAAAGCTGTTGACCCACCTGACAGAAATATATCAACAATAGGAAGCTGTCAATCTTTATATGTAACCAAATCACTTTCCTCACATATCCATAGCTAAAATCAGCACATACAACCCCCATATAGCATAGGCTGAAAGTAAACGGTTGCAGAGAAGTCCCACAGGTAGACTTGCTTTAATCAAAAAGCCTGCAGATCATTTTAAGAGTACTTTATGGCTCAACTACCTAATAGCAGGTGTGAGATCAAGTACAGAAAATAGCTGTAAAGAGAATCTGGTAAATTGTATACATTCATTTATTAAAAACAGATTTTCTTCTATTTTTGATACTATTTCATCAATATACATTGCTGATTTATCCAACACTGCAGTCTTACCTAGGGGATCTCTCTACTTGCAAAACACAATGAATATTTCTGCTCCAGATGCAACAAAAGGAACCAAAGATAAATTTATCTGCACAAATCTATTGCCAAAGCTAAGTAAAGAGAAATGATAAAAAGTAACACACAGCAGGAATACAAAATCAATTTCTCGCAAGCTCAATTTTAGTTTACTAAGAAAATAAATTGTACATATACGATCTTCTTGAACTGACACCACAAATCATTTATTAAGTAGGTACAACTTTTTTTTTTTTTTTTTTTTTTTTTTTTTTTTAATGAAGAAAAGCATGGAGGCCTATGGAGGCCTATTTAAGTGACTATATTTTCAAATGCTAAACTTTTCTTTAAACCTATGATGACTTGTCCTTCACACTGAAAGTTCTGAAATACTTTCCTTAAGGTTTAAATATTTCTTTTCTTTTTTTTTCTGTAGAGATCACTTTCTTTTCCAAAAGAGATCTGCAGATGTCTAATAATTCTCAGGAATTTTAATAAAAATATTTTCCCCACATTTGAGAATTAAGCTGAGATTTTTTGCTAAATTTCTGTTTCTTTACTCTTATCTTTTTCTGAATGCTACAGTGATGCCAATACAAAATTAGAGTAGAAATAAATTAACTTTGAAATATAACTCTGTGTACATTTTTTGTACCATTCTCTTAGCTATATTTATAAAGTCATTCAACAGCTAGAGATACTAGGTGCAGCTATATCGTATTTAATTTTTAGTTTTCGGATAGATAGTGAACTAAACATTAGGACTTTTGACATAATGGAAGTAAAACTCTGAATTTCTCAAAGGTCTGATCTTCATTCAAATAAGGTGTCTCCTCTAAATGCATCAGAATTTCCCAAAAGGCCTTTTTCTGTATATACTTGTGACAAAGACACTTTGACAGCCAGAGTAGGTAACTTCATAATAACCACATCTCTCTCAGATGTGAACTGTGATTTTCTCTGTGCAAGCTAACTCATTGACTTCAGTTTGTAGGACATTTGGGCRGTTGACATGCATTAGTGAGTTAAAAGCATTTTAAAAATTCTAAAACTAAGACAACTACCTACTATTCTATCATCTCTCCAAATAACAGACTCTCCATGGTAATAAAATACATCAATGAGAAGTTTTCTAGGCTTTAAGTGTTTAGTTTTTTGTTTTGGGGATTTTTTTTAATACAGTTTTCATTGTTTGAAATTGTAAGTATCACTTTTTTTTTTTTTTCTTTGGAGTTTCATACCTGCCTCTATTCATCTTCCTTCAGCTTCCCCATGGTCATGACCTTCTGGAATGTGTCCAGCAGTATATTGAAGGAGTTTTTTTTTATCCAAATGAAATATCTGCTTAAGGTAGAGGCTGTTCCCCATAGATTGGGTTTGCTTATGTGACTACTTGTGTGTTTTTTATCTACTCCTAATGAAAGACAGTCACTTTAAAACATTAATGCTAGCTTGCTAATGCATTCTCTCATAACCTTAGTAAAAATGAACCCCAAAATCACACTTTCTCACCATAAATCTCTCTCAATTTAAGATACGAACATTTATTATTTTTCTCATATTATTTGTAATACTCCAATTTGTTCTGTAAGTATAAATAATATACACTTGTAAAAAAAATCTTCTAGGAAGAGTTTTAAAATACATTTTTCATCGAGAAAAAACCTGCTCTCCTCTGCACAGAAGCATTATAGCATTTTTTCTAATACAACATTTTTCTTATATTGCAATCTCATTAAAATACAGGTACACAGACATCTTGCAAATATTTCTTTTGGAAAAAATACTGGTCTTTATTAAAGTTCACTAATTTCTTCCCTCTGTGGAACTTAGATTTTGCACTTTGAGTGCAGAGGCTTTATTTACTACAGTGAATTTATGCATGTACAAAAGAGTTCTGAAGATCAGGCCATTAAGTAAGGACAGACAATAACCTGTTTAATTATTCAAGCTAGGAATTGACTCTGGTCCCCCTGTCAGTTTTTCTCCACTTTACATTAGTTTATTCAATTTGTGCAGCATAAGTATGAAATTCAGATGAAATAAACTCTTTTTTTTTAAACTTCAGTGATTTCAAATGTTTTAAGAATGGTGACTACAAACAGTTTATTTGTATTAGAAGAACTATTAGGCCACTCAGTGGGACATGGGCAGAATCTTAAGAAAAAAACCCCAAAACATATTCATGATTAAAAAAGAAAAAAATCATTGATTATTTCTACTAAATGTTGTATTTTTGAACCCGGGCTGGAATTACATTCAAAAATATGACAGTCACATAAAATTATACTTCAGTAAGGTAAATAGCAGACAAATTTCACATAAAATCCTCGCTGTTTAGAAAAGGTGAGAGGCAAAAGGAGGATGATTGTTTTATGATGGTAAATAAATTTTACAAAGCCAAAACTACTCAAAAATAAAATAAAATAAAATAAAATAAAATAAAATAAAATAAAATAAAATAAAATAAAATAAAATAAAATAAAATAAAATAAAAGCTTGGACAAGCTTCAGAGCAACCGCTGATCAATTGGGTGAGTTGGGTGCCTATGCCATCTTAAACTTCTGACATTTTACTTGTCATCAGTTTATATCATCTTCCTCCATCATGGGAAACAGCAAGAAGGCTATAAAGATTTCCATCAGGAATATTCCCGCCCCATGTGATTTCTCTGATTTAATGGACATGAAAAGTTCCATAAAGTCATTAATCCCCTGTAGTTTCTAGCATCCTTCAAATGCCACAGAAACCAAGTTTCCTTAGTCCAGTAAGATCCATTATCTTTATCTTCTGCGACCCTTGTGTCTTATTTTTGACTTTGCTAGGATGAAGGAAATCCCACCCCTCTACCCCTCAATGTCTTCCTGTCCCTGCCCCTGTAAGCTTTATGTAATCATTCATTAACAGCAACTCACACTAGAGGAAAAAAAATGAATTCAGTTAATGTGATTAGAGCCATGAAACATCTGCAAAACTGTCACATTATTCCCACTACATGTTCAGAATTACAGCTACTTAATTTTCTAACAAGAAGTGGCAAGCAGCATTGTTTGTTGCTTTTACTACTGTTGCCTATTAAACCCTGAAATGAACTATATATGACTATATAAACTCTGAAATGAACAACTGTGAAATAAACTAGCAAGTTTAAACTAGCTATTTTTATAGCAAGACCATATAGAGAACTTTGATCAGGTTAAATTCCATTTACAAACACTTATATTTTTTCTAGACAGAGCATAATTCTCCTTGTCACATAGAAATGATACACCACAGCAAAATCTGCACAACTTCCTTGCATTAGCCCTCTATGGGTTTCTAGCTGGGGCAGCTAACATGAAAAATTTTTAAGGCACAGTAAGTAGAGCATTTTCAGTACTTAWAGAAGGAATATATAGGAATATATAGACATATATTGCAACACAGATGAAAAATATGCAATGAATACACACACATACACACCTGTTCGAGGTTATTGAAAACCTATATGTATTATGTACAGTTGCTTGAAATGGTACTATTGACATATGAGTTATTGGACAAATTTGGTTTCTGCTGTGGGGCGTAAGTTCTATGGAAATCTTGCAGGAAATGGAGGTTCCAAAAGCATTTTGCTCAGCGCTATAGTACTGAATTTTAATTATAAAAACATACCCAGCAAGAAGACAACAACTTTCCAGCACAGAGTATATTCCTTTCTTGCTGTGCTCGAATTCTAAAACTTGGATGTAAATCATTTAATGAACTGCAAAACATTAAACAAAATAATAAATAACATATAACAACTCTCATAAATCTATTGCAGGCTGATGAGTAAGGCTACTTTGTCGAGTTATTCCCTTACGGATTCCTATGTGAAGTATACAAGCTTGCTCTCATAAAAGCAAGAAATATAAATGTTCATTATTAGTAAAAATTAAAACATTTTTCTTCAGGTAAACAGAGCAACAGGATGAGATGAGTCAAAGAGATACTTTAAAAGATAAAAACTTTAAAAACTTCAAGAATTTGTAGTACTGTTACAACCTTTTGGCAATCATTGTTATTCTTTCAAACATAGAACTCCCACCCTTGACTCATTCTTCAAAAAAAACAAAACACTTCTCTGAGAATGGTTATGCTAACTAGACAAATCAGCGGCTCCATAGGGTGGAGGCATTTTGGAGGTATTTCCATCTGGAAAGGGAGGCTAAGTTGTCTAACATTATGATCTCATGTTCTGTGTTGGGCAGAGCACTTCATGCAGGAGCCCTATGAGCGTTGGCAGCCAATAAGCACCGTGAGGCAGAGTGCCACCAAGGTCTTTTGCCCTTTCTCCAGTCCAGCCTGCTCTGTCACACCTGACGGCCAGTCAAGACTGACACCACCACTTGAAAAACTTTTTCTACAACATTTGTATGAAAATCTGTGATATTATAGATGTATTGAAACCAATCGAACAAAGAAAAAATACTAGAAAAATTATCATAGAATCAGAGAATGGTTAAGGTTGGGAAGGGACTTTTGAACATAATCTACTCTAACACAAGCATGCTGTAAGCATGCTGCTTAGGACCTTAATTGTTAAACAAATAGGGCAAATAAAACATAACACTACCCTATTTATTTTGCAAATACTCTAACAGACCGATCATTTGACCTTCCTATGCCAAAATGTTTCAGATGTTTACTCTTAATAGACCCCCAGATGTTTTCAGATATCGGACTGAAATGCAAACATCTTTAAAACTTTASAAAAAGCAGGTTAAAACATTTTTTTTTCCATGTTTTCACAACCATCGTTCATATGTGCTCACAATGTGCCCCTTTTAGAAAAAATATTCTTTATTAGGAAACACGGAAGGATTTTCTTCTGTCATTTGTTTTTATCCTCACCTAGAGTTATTATTTGTCTTTACATTAGTAGATATTCACAATATGTTAATATAATTTCATGACCTTCACAGTAGAAACATGTTTAAGCTATATGGAGCAAAAGAGTGCTGCTGTTTAATTTCAGCATTCTTTCTACTCATCTCATTAAAAGTCAAAATCTACTTGCCTCTTTTCCACATCTGTGGAAGAAGAAAGAAATTATTCTAATCCTATCTTCATTGATTATTTTGTCTTAACAAGCAAATATTTTCTGTAATAATTTCTGTAATTTCTATAATGTTTTCTATAGTAATATTTTCTATAAATAGGAAGAACATGCAAGAGATTGAGATCTTCAGATTTTATGATTTAAAAATTTACATATTGCATATCTCTTCACCGTTTCTAGTTGTTTTTCAAGTCATAATTATAGGTCATTAAAGGACATTAAAATATGTCCATTAAAAGACATAAAGATTATTAAAGGACATTGACAACCTCAATTGTATCAGGAATATTCCACTTATTAGTTACATTTTGTGGAGACGAACCCTGAAACCTTATGTTTGAACTATAGAGTTCACCTGATAGCATATCCACAAAGAATTATTGTCTCAAAACATAATTCTAAAAATCCTCACATGCTACATAAAGAGCTGTCTAGATATAATGCAAAATGTTGATCATAGGTTTATGTCTAAAAATTTGCATTCCCCTACAGAGTTCATGAAGGAAGAAGGAGTGTAATTTAAAGTATAAATGGAAAAAACAACTACACAGAGGAAAGATACAGTCTCATCAATAACACCATCTTAAAACAAATCAAGTTTTGATATGCATACCTGTGAGGAACACAATCTCTTCCATCAGGAACTGAGGACTTTTCTAATGATTTCTCTTCTCCTGGACCAGCTCACATCCTTATGTTTGGCCTGTGTTTAACTTCTGCCACTGTCAATAAAGTCATGTTATGACAAAAGTAAGATAAAACATGCTATTACATTTCCCTCCTCCCCAGTCCGTATTTGATGCTGCTTGACTATCAGGACATGGCCAGGGGGTTTATGATTTTGCATTTTTAACTGAGTTGAAGATACTTTTTAAAGACGCTCAAAGAGAAAAAAGGAAAAAAAAAAAAAGATTCAGGATAAACTAAGGCTGTCTGGCTGCTAATAGTGCCTTTTGAGATACAGACATATTTAGAAGCCAGTGTAGAACTAAGTATTAATGCTGCTAAAGAAAAAAAAAAAA
>NW_020455593.1:345421-349518 GCF_003342845.1 Nothoprocta perdicaria
CCAAGATTTTTACTAATTTCTAGCAGCAATAAAGAATATTTAATGCCCTTAGAGGTAAATGCTGTCAGAATATTTTGATGTTAGAGAGAAAAAGGCAATGCATTTTACCCTCAGCTTTCTTCCTGTCTTTCCAAAAATGTCTTGATACTCAGATAAACAGATTCATAAGATTGGTACTGCAATATGACAATAGATATCTCATTAGAGCACTTGTTCACCACTCAGTTTTCCTAAATCTTCTATGGGTGTTTTGTGCAGTTACATAATGAGCCTTAAAGTGCTTATAATAGCCTATCATCTACGTTTTGCATGATACAATGGCAGAGGAACATTGCTGCTATGCACATTAGAGATTCAATGCCATATTCAGCAGCTTTAATATTAAAAAAAAGGGGTGAGCGGCTTCATTGCAGCACCTTAGATAACTATTTTATCTCAAGTACTTCAACTCTCCTCACTCAAATAAACAACTCCCTACCCTCACCAGCTTTTCTCCCCACTGACTTAAGCCTCATAAACAGTTATAGTTTGGTTGTATTTTATATATACTAAAATTCTACCATTCAAATTACAATTCAAATTATTTCGTACCTTATGGATGAAATAAGTTCAGCAGAGCTGAGCTGAAACAGTGTGTCTGAGCATTTTACCCCCTATATAAGAATAAGTACCATGATACTATAATGAACAATAATATATGCTTCCATAGTACAGTCCTGTTCAGAAGTAGACCCTGACCTGGCAGAATCTTGATCCTCAATGCTCATCCTCAAGAATCTAAGCCTATTGCAGTAGCTAAACCCACTAAATACTTTCATAAGGCAAACAGTAAATGCATTTATCTTATTGTATTAGCCTACCCGGTATTGCACAAGGGAGAACTTGCCAGTTGCACTCTCTTGTATGTTACTTATTCAGGTAGCTCATACACATTGCACTTCTACAAAAGAAGAAAATACACTTCTAGTCATACAAAAAGTAAAGGAAAATCATATAACATATTATTCAACTATATCCAATTATTGCTTATAAAAGGCATTTTTGACCTACTTCTTTGTTGGTATTTTGCAATCTTTACATCAGTCATCCTTCCTATATCTCCTTTATCTCATACCAAATCCCCACCTATCCCTAATGGATATTTCCATCTTTTTGGACTCTGGAAATACACGTTCTTCTTTTTATGGTAAGCAGGGCTAAAGCCCAGGCATCCTTACTGAAGGAAATGTGCAAGTTCATCCCATGCTTTTTCTTGCTTTCCTTATTCCTGCTTTAGGGCATCAGTTTCCAAATGCTGTAGCACTGTTCTGAACTGGTCTGAACAAGAGCTTAAGGGAAGTAAAAGACCTTTGAAGTTTGTTAGAAGTGACTACTCCTCATCCCCTTAACTGTATATGTATTCATAAAGCAGGCATTAACCAGCATATATCTTTTTTTTTTTTTTTGAACTGTGAAACAAGCAGCTACAAAACCATGATATATAACATTTAATGTAAATATGAGTTAACAAGATTTGTTTAAACAGAAACCAGTTTACCTGCATGTACTTAGATGACAACACCTGAAATGACCTGTCCTGACTTCATCTAGCCCAGTTCTTTCCCCCAATTAGATTTAGCTTCAATAGCTCTTCCAAGTTCACTACCATCTCTTACTAGGAAGCACAGCATCTTGGATGAAGCTGCCTAAGGCTGCATTAGTTGCATCAGATGGCTAGCAGGGATAAAGAACACTGTATGCTGGTGTTCTTCAAAGTAGAGAGAAACTGTGATGCTAAACTGAAAGAGACATCATGCAACAGAACAACCATTATCTAACAATTAACTTGTCTAAATCATCTAAACAGCCAAAAAGATAGAGAGGCATATAGATAGAGACACACACACAAAAAAAAAAAAAAAAAAAAAAAAAAAAAAAAAAAAAAAAAAAAAAAAAAAAAAAAAAAAAACCCACAAACAAACAAAAGTAATAGCCTTGTTACTTATACTGTCTGCACCTCATATTTGGAAGTCCCATTTATATATCTTGTTGTCACATTGTCACAGAAAGTAAGCTTGCCTTGTGGCACTGATTGGAGTGAAAGTTTGCATTGGTACCTTTTATTACCCATTGCAAAAACAAYCCAACCCTCATCCTAGAATCAACCAAGCAACCAACATTTTAATGAAGAGATTCCAGGGATTCTGTAGAGAGTTTTTCAGAGTGCATCTCACATAACCTGTTATAGTTGGATAACTTTTGTGGCACATTTCAAAGCCTTTATCTGCAATACAAAATCTGTAAAAACATGTATAAATAAGCCTAAAGACATAAAAGCTTAACCAAAGTTTAACACAGCTGCACAAGTGGGGATAACCTTTCCTCAAGAGTCACATTATGGCCCTGGGAGCAGTCCATTGCTCCAGACACAGAAGCCAACAAGCCGAGTCAGGCAGGGACTCTGCTGCCTGTTCCCCACAGCATTTGCCTTGCAGTAGGTGTTTTTTCCATCAGGAAATCCATGAGGCTTTTCTGGTAATGCCTATTTAGTAAACTTTTCTTCTTCATAAATTTGACCTTTAGCTTTTTAGTTTGTTTTGTTTTGTTTTCAATCCATACTCACCCTTCACATCCGCAATATGTTTTGGCTTCGAGTTCTCCTGCTTTGCTAAACAGATGGCAAAGCAATTTATTGTCTGCTTGAATCTGTCACTTATTAGTTACTTTCCTCTTACTTTTTGTACTGGAAGGAGCAGAGAGTGGTTGTTCCTCATCCGTCCTGTCAACTCATAATTTTAAAGATCTCAGTCTCCCACACATCACTTTGACAGCCTGGGAAGTCCTAAGAGTTAGATTTTCCTCACAGAACATCTTCCCACTGTTTCAATCACCCATGACATCTCCCCCCTTCATCCTTTTTGTTCTCTTCTAACATGAGATGAGAAAGTCCAGACGACAGACAGTAGGGCAGATGCAGGCACATTAGTAAAGTAACACAAGGAGATTTTTGTTCTCTAAAACAAAAATAGAGTTCCCAGCAAACAACTTATCCTCTTTTCTTTTCCTTTCCTTTCCTTTCTTTCTTTCTTTCTTTCTTTCTTTCTTTCTTTCTTTCTTTCTTTCTTTCTTTCTTTCTTTCTTTCTTTCTTTCTTTCTTTCTTTCTTTCTTNTTCTTTCTTTCTTTCTTTCTTTCTTTCTTTCTTTCTTTCTTTCTTTCTTTCTTTCTTTCTTTCTTTCTTTCTTTCTTTCTTTCTTTCTTTTTTTGGATAAAGCTCCTATGTTCTTTGTTTACAGTTTTTTTTATAGTCACTTTATTATTCTGTTCCTTCAACAAACAAAAAACAGCAAAACTCTTCATGATTTCATATATCACTCCTACTCTGAAAAAAAAAAAAAAAAAAGAGAGGAAAAAAGTAGGCTGGTGGCCTATAACTTGTAGAAATAGTGTGTAATCTGCCTGTCAGTTCCTTCCTCAGAAAACTGTTCCACTGCTTTGAACAAGTGGCAGTCAGACAGGAGTTGTGACATGTAGCAAAGCCTTCTTGAAAACCAGATTTCTCATCAGGTTCAGAAGAATCATCCAACAATTTCCTCCTCCCACAAACATCTCCCATATTTTGCAGAGAGAAAAAAAAAGGCATTTTACAAGAAAAGAGACAAAGTTTTAAAGGAGAAACTGATTTAATAAACTGTGGTCTCAAAAAGCAACTCATATCTTCCCTGTCTCCTTGTTCATGGTATGATAAGGAGAAAAGGTATGTTTAAGACCTTTATTTCAACAGACTTCTTTCAATGGTCCTACAAAAAACATGAGATATTTCCCAGTTTTCTTTACAAAGGAGACATATAATTTTTATTTATTTATTTTTTTATCCTAAAAGCTACTCATTTCAAGGCCACTACTGCCATGACTTTTTGTCATGATTTTTTTCAAAGGAAACATTGCAAAATGCGGTAGTAATATGTAAGCTCTTAGAGATACTGTACTCATATTCCAGATCGAAGTGGCAACMAAGTGAAAGTCAATACAAAACTTCTGAACTTAATCTTTGACTTTTTTAGCATATAATTTTTCAAACCTTGCAGCTATTGGCTGGATTTGGTTTTGGTTTTGAGTT
>NW_020455593.1:349643-357919 GCF_003342845.1 Nothoprocta perdicaria
AAGGCAGGAAAGATGAAGGAGCTAAAGCCAGGAGGCGGCCAGGAGGAGGCCAGGAGGAAGACCGGTGGAGGAGCATAAATGGCAAGAGGCAACATGGCGCCTTCTGGTGATTGGACTATTGCGAGTATGGGGCGCGGTCCAGTCGGGTGTTACGGGATAAAAGGGAAGAGTTACAGCATTAAAGTGGCTATTTGTTCACCCCTGCAAATACTCCCCAGCGCTTCCTTGGGGGAGGACAACCGACGCCACAAGTGGCACCCCAGATGGGACACCTCTTTATACACGGACTTGAAGGTGGCATCAGYGCACAGCAGAACTAGGGGAAAAGGAATAACGGTACCAAAGCAGCTTTTACGCGGGAAAGTCGTGGAGAGTTTTGAGCCACTGAAGCTCTGGGTGCGCAGGGGAAGTGTGAGCCACGGAAGCTCTGGGTGCATGGGGGAAGTTTGAGCCACGGAAGCTCTTGCACGGAAAAGGCAAGTAACTCTGAGCCAAGCTGCTGTGAACTATGGGGAATAATCCTAGCAAGGAGCAGGAAAGGGTCCTTCAAGCTTTCCAACACGTTACTGATAAAACTGATAAAAAAGGGATGGAAAAATACAATGCTCTGAGCACTGCGCCAGTCTATGATTTTGAAGTCTGGGACAGACTGGGAGCAGTGTTGTGGGATTGGGTCACCGGAGATGACCAAAGAGCTAAACACCTGCTGGGACCCTGGCGCACGRCTTATGAGGCGTTATGGGAGTATGCCGGAAAAGGAGATGGGCCCATGCCTTTGGCTCACACCATGGCCTCGTCCACCCACCGTATGCCGATATGATGACTGAGGAGTTACTGTACCCGAGGAGACAGGACGGATTCACACCTGATCCACAGTGGGACAAAAGAGGGAGAGAAAGTTTAAAGGATTCTAACCTGATGGATAAAACCAGCCTTACAATCTACATCGCCGCAGCCTGCACCCTTGGAATCAACGCCTGGGCCCTAAGAAGAGGGAGTAATGTATGGGTTACTTTAACTCAGACGTTGAACTTAACCACGAGGTGTCTATGTACAGCTGCACCTGTGGCCCCATTTTCCACATGTCTASTGGGAATGCCTGCTGGCAGGTGGGAATGGCGGGTGGTCGCGGGTCATGCTCGGTATCAGGGGATTAATTGTAATGAAACATGTTAGTTATGGGCGGACGGCAACAACTCAAGAATGGTCAATGGGACTGACTTTGGAGGAAATTGGGCAAAGAATTGGTGTAAAAAAGGCGAACTCAAGGATGTGGGGTGCAGCGGGGACGTTGAGGTGGGAAAGGAACCAAATCTCAGATGGAACTGGCTTAATGAGACATCAGAAACCCCCACAGAACCAGCAGAGCTAGATTTACTGGGCTCCATCCAAATGGATTGGTGCATAATGTTTAATTATACTGGATTGATTGATACGAGCCCCAAAGAATACCCTGATATGTCATTATAAGGTTATACTTGCAATAAAACAAAAAAGGGGGAGATGTCAGGGAAAGGGTTAARCTGAGAAGCAGACRGGGGAAGGGAAAACAAGGCTCCCAAGATGGAGGACCTAAAGCCACAAGGGGGCCACGAGGAAGATCCGTGGAGGAGCATAAATGGCAAGAGGTAACATGGTGCCTTCTGGTGATTGGACTATTGCGAGTCCGGTGCGGTCCAGTCAGGTGTTACAGGATAAAAGGGAAGAGTTACAGCATTAAAGAGGCTATTYGTTCACCCCCGCAAATAGTCCCCAGCGCTTCCTTTGGGGCGACGACCAACGCCACAACTTTTCATAGTACTTTTCCAAGAATGTGTTTTATGATTGCAGCAATTTTAGAGTGGCACTCATGGTTAAGGCAGTAGCTTTAAGAATAGCCAGTTTCTAATCACGCAGCTTTCTCTGTGTGTTCCCTTTCATTTAGCAGAATACTCCAGATGAGCACTAGGGAAGAAATAGCATCTCTAATTGAACATATATTTAAAAGCAGAGAAGAGAATTGCTTATATTTAGTCACTTATCCAAGTGAGAAGTGGGGAAGGAACAAAAGCTGCTTTGTTTTATTTATAAAATAAAGATAGATACTTATAAAATAAAGACAGATAAAAAATAGAAGTGAATGTTTCTTCACCAATAAGACTTAAAATATAACTGTTTATGAAATCTAATTCTGTCATTTGATTTGCTCCACCTCTACTTAAAAAAACAAAATAGTAATAATGCTGTGTAAAGCAGCTCTATAGAAATTGAACATTGAGAAACAGAAGCTACACGAACACTGGACTATATGCTTATTGAATTACTGAAAAGAATAGAATGATTCTTAACAGCAATTATATTTCTTTTTAAATTAAATTCTGAATATAATTGGATGATATTATTCTTGGTGAAGTAGAATATTTTTATTAAAGCAGTAGCTGTGGTTGAAGCAGGCTATCTTCAGAATTGTATCAAAATTGTCAATTATGACTAAACAGAAAGGTAAACATTTAAAATGTATTTCCACTCTCTCCTTCCTCATACAGTTTCTGCATCTCTAAAACAGAAATCTTTATATTTGCGTGGTTTATAGGACTATGGCACTTTTGGTATAAATCTTACAAGGAGGTGACAGAGCACAAAATGTGTCCCTTGCCCCAATTCCCTTTCAGATATGGGGACCATCAAAATAAATGACCCACAATATGTACTGGAATGCTACCCTTTCTCAATTCATACCAAGTATTTGAATCTTTATCTTCCTCACCTAAAAGCTATAGCTCCTGTTCCTCGAGTCTCACTAATTTCACAATTACTATGGTCTGATCCTGATCATACATTTATTTAGAAAGCCTAAGAACACTAGGTTTTATTTGACCTCTACCCCTAGGCCAAAGATTATAGTTTTTTTTTTTTTCTGCAAACAAAGTGAATCCTTCTAACATACCCACTTTATTTATTTATTTACCAATTTACTTGCATTTCTGATTTTTGTGACAGCAATTTACAGTTTTAGATTACAAGAATTCAACAAAAATAATAATGTTTGTTCCAGCTAATGTATATGTCGCTGCAGTAAAACAGCAATTCTGATCTACAAACACTACCTCCCCAAAATGCATCTCAGATCCTAGTGAACACAACATACCTTTTTTATTCAAGAGTATATTAGAGTTGACTTTTCTCAAATACTGTAAAATTGTATAGATTGTTAAAATGGTCAGAGTTCAAGATTTCAAAAATTTTTTTTTCTTCTCCCACAAAAAAAGCATAGCCTAGCAGTTTGCTCTTCATATACTGATTGGCAATTTGACTCACTACTCACTAGCAAGTTTCTATCATCAGCTGTAGCTTTTTTTAATGGGTCTTCTTCTGAAAATCTGAGAACTCTGTTGCTATGGAAATGTCCATCACTAGAGTTTCTAGTGTTTCTAGAGTTTCAAGCTAGAGTTTCTCTTAGAGTACTTGTTTTCCTTATGACTGCAACAACTGTAGTGGAAAGTCATAGAACTGGTTGTAGGCAGTTTCTTGTCTGCATACAACCCTCAGAAGGTTAATATAAACTAGCAAGTCAGTTTTTACCCTGTCTCAAACTGCCAAGCTTTCAAACCTCAGCAGAAGTAGTGGAGGCTAACCACACACATAGGATGAAAACATTGCAATACTTGCCATTACAAGTTTTCAGTCTCAATTTTGAATACAAGACAAAATTCTATATATACAAATATTTACAGTCTGTACCAGCAAGAGTGACTGACATCAGAAAACTCTTATTTAGGTGTGAAAGAGGAGCTTTAAAGATCTGCAGCAAAATACTAGAATATCTTCCTTATGCCACTACATTCTCCTAAACATTCACTCTGCTTTTTTCTTTTCCCAGAGGATGTTGAATTTGTGTTCCTATACATCCTTCTCTTTGCAACTTTTTCCTTTCCCACTACCTGGACACAGACTTGGTTTTAGTTATTTCTATCAGATTTTTAAATCAAGCTTCCCTGGGAAAACATTGGAAACACAAATTATGAGGTGAGATGCTTGAATAGCTTCTTARAACAGAAGAAAATATACAAAAATAATATCAGAAATCTTTAAGACATGACTCTGGTCAAAATATATTATAAAGTTTACTATTCATTCAAAGGTCACTTCCTGTTGATCACCATGCCATCCTGCAAGGTTCAGTTAAAAACAGAGGCAGATACTAAGAAATTTACTTAATGCAGTATAGAAGACATACATCAGGAGAATTTTATTCAAATAAGCAATCCAAATTAAAAATAAATACATCACACAAAACAAGTTTAGAAAAAAATTCTCCCCAGATCTGTTGAAAAATACAAGTCATGAATGTATTTTCTGAATATATCTCAAAAGATGTGCAAACTAATTAAGCAAAATCCAGTGGTTATAAGTGACATATGAACAAAGAAATAGGAAACCCACCCACAGAATTTTATCATTAGCAGTTTCTTCTGATATTTTGTCATTATCAAATAAGGCTCAGTTTCACATCCGGAAGCTGTTATTTGTTTTCTAAACAGAAAATTTGACACTAAAATCTTTCAGAGACAAGCCCCGATAGACATTTAATTAATGATTCTGCTAACTGATGAGTCARCTGATGAGCTCTGAAGTTAACTATCTTCTTCAGAATTTATGTAAGTGATTAAAAAAAAAAAAACACCCATGGGCAGAGATGTTGACAGTCTAAGTAGCGATAGACTATTTGTCACAAGCCTGGACACATGCAGTCTATAACAAGTGAGGCTGTTGAAAAATGTTTTGTGTAGAGATAAAGCTACTTCAGAGTTTAAGCTTGAATCTAAAGAATGAAATATTTCTAAAATGGAGACAATTAGATACTCAGCAGCATTCAGGTTAGGAGAAAAAAAWATGTTAATGCATTAAAAATGAAGTTTTTGAGGAGGAGAATGTGCTGTGGAACTGCACGTAGTACCAAATTACCATGATACATAGGATACTGTGAAGCATAAGAAGTCACTGGGGGAAACTGAAGCAACCAATAAAATGGGCAGACAAAACTCAATACTTTGCGCTTAGAAAAGAGGCATGTGGTAAATTTTATCCCGGCAAAAACAACTTTTCACAAATACCTTCCAAGCATACTTTCAACTGTTTTAAAAGAGCTAAATTTCAAGTCCAAGCTCAATAAGAAATAAGTCGATCCTTTTTTTTTTTTTNTTTTTTTTTTTTTTTTTTTTTTTTTTTTTTGTTAGTGGGAATTACACTTTTATAATGAAAATAAACCCACAGAAGAGTTAGGATTGTGAGAGCATTGAAGTGTTCCACAGTTTTGCTGAAGGTGTTCAGCCAAAAGCCTTCCAACATTGTGCTCTTGAATACAAAATTTTAAGCTGGAGAATACTTTTATAATGAGCATATTTCTATATTTCTGAAGAGGTAAGCTGCATTGCAATCAGTATCATTTTGAAAGTMAGATAGTRAGAAAAAGAAAAAAGAAAAAAAAAAGATTTGTAATAACTGACATACAAAATCAGATCTAAATAACCCATCTGGAATTTTATTTGGCTTCTACATTTTTTGCTGCTCATCATTTATAGCCATGGTATTAGTACAATGCCAGGGATGATGCAGTATTTGAAATCCAGTTGGAGAATTAATTATTTGCTTTGAGTTTTATCCATGACTTAGCTAAATCATCCTCTGATTCCTCAGTGCTTCTCTGACTCTGACATTATTCCTTCCCCAAATACTGGTAACATGAGTAAAACTGTATTACATACTGATGGAGATACATATCTACATTATAGATCAATTATACTGATATTTATACCTCTTAAGTTTCCTCCTCCAACATCATTTGACATTTCACAAACATACTGTAGGGTAGATTTATAATCACAGATCGGAACATATTTTCACAGACAAAAAACACACGAATAARGATATTGATCACTCTTACACTGGTTAAAATATATACACAGTGGATTCATTTTTTCCTATCTGAAAAGGGGTATTGATTCACTGGAAATATAGCTGATTTGGGACTGTTAGAAGGTAGCTAAGAGCTTCATGGAATTAAAAAATATTTACTGTATATAAAAATTACTTTAAATTATTCAACACAAATTTTACTCCACTGTGTACTACGGAGGAATTCAAACAAAGTTAGTGCAGACTTCTTATATTTAGAAATGAAAAAAAGGTAATTTAACCCTTCACCTCTGTGAATTAGGGCTACTTGTCTTCTCCCTGACTCCTATTCATAATCATTGTACAGCTATTTTGACGTATAAACACAGAATCTAATCTAAATTTAAACTGAAGGAATCATGCTGTGTGCAGTTTACCTAATTAAAATTTTAAACATAGCTACCCCATGATCTGTAAAGCAATTCCCAATCAATGAAGTGTGCTAATTACCTCAAATGCTTTTATAAAAGGAGGTTTAATTGCAATGTACTTAGCTCTCTTTTGGTTAATATATTCCCATTAAAATAGAACAAAACTCACAAGCAGGATATTTGAATTATATGGGAAATAAAGTCAAGATGTAAAACATATGTGAAAATTATCCCTATCTCTAGTTACAGAAATTGGAAATTATTTTTGAAGAATTTTATTTTTGTCTATGGAATTTTTATATATATATATATATATATATATAGTCTGTGTGTATATACATATATATATGCATACAGTTAATACTTATTCATAGAAAATGTTGTTTGCAAAATAATGGAAAGGATGATTGGATGTTTAAAAAAAAAAAAAAAAAGACTATACCTCTCAGCTATACATGGGATAACAACACAGCTATTAACATAAGAGACCAGAGCAAAGAATTTTGTCCTCTCTGCTTTCCTCAGTCTACTTCTCACTATCACTATGCCTCAATAGCTTTCTAAGGACTTGGATGTGAAATACAGACTCTGCTTATTGTCAGTGCTCAGAAATGGATATTTTAAAATTGAATTTATCCAGTGTCTTGGACCACGAAGTTTAGAGCCTTTGCAGTGGAAGGCTTAACTACTGTGCTTTGCTACTATTAAAAAAGACAAACATTGTTCTCTTGCTGCTCTGTCACCAAGCATCTATGATTCCAATACTCCTACTCAATTGTATTTTATTTAATAACACACTAGGTAAAACTAGATAACATATGTCTGAATATATGTCCAAAATCTGGTATACATCTAAACTCAATATTCATTTAGTCAATTGTTTGCCTCTATTTTAAAGTGACAAAATAAGAAATCAGAGTCATTCACAAACCTTAATGTAATTTGATCAGAATTTCTGTTTGTAGCTATATGTTTATGTAACCACAGCTCAATAAAAAAAAAAAAAAAAAAAGAAAAGAATCCATTTTTACCTATATTTAAAGATATTTGTAACACTTGTTGGAATCTCATTTAAAATATATTTAATTAAATGTTAATTACAGTGGTTAAATGGGTTAATTAAAATGGTGTCAGGATGGCAATCCTTTTCAGTTACTCACATAGCAGACACCAAGATGTTCCTAGCCTAAAAGTATCCTTTAGCCCTTCATCCCCTCACAGGCTCAGTAAAGCAAAAAGCAGTTCCTTTCCTTTACAACATTCATCATTGTCAAAAAAAAAGAAAGTTCTGTTCTGACAAGATTTCAAGCTATCCTTACTGATTCTCTGCTTCCAGCTCTGGTTGTAGTGACTGGTTGCAGCAGTTGAGCTCCAAGCTTCTTTGTGTTGAGAAGAAACACATCCTCATCCTCTCTTCTGGCTTTGCCAGTAGCCATTGAGTTCTTCTTGTGGTCTTCATGTGGTCTTCTTGTGGTACAAATCAACAATTTCCACAAAAATGCTCCAGGTTCATATATATTGCATTTACAAATAAAATATATTAATACAACTTTTAAACAAGCAATCTTTATGCRTCACCTAGAGCACCATGTGTTCTACAACTTGTAAATCACAGAATTCAATGGCAGATCTTTAACCTCTTCTAAGAAAYACTATGCCTATATGTAACTTAAGGACAGCTATGTTAGTTTGCATGTAAAAGAAATATCTGAGCATTTCCTCTGCTCACTTTGGCTTCACAGTTAATCACTAGGATGAACAATGTACAATGTAGAACCAAAAATTAGCATTCCACTGGTCAGCAGTTTAAACAGACACAAATATTTAATTAGACAGCCCTCTACAGGATATTCAAGAATAAAAAGATGAACAAAAATAACCGAATTCTGATAACAGAAGAGACATATCTCTCCTGTTCATCTTAGAGCAATGTTGGCAAACTCCCTTTCTATCTCTTTTCTTTTCTTTTCT
>NW_020455593.1:357999-372603 GCF_003342845.1 Nothoprocta perdicaria
CTTTCCTTTTCTTTTCTTTTCTTTTCTTTTCTTTTCTTTTCTTTTCTTTTCTTTTCTTTTCTTTTCTTTTCTTTTCTTTTCTTTCAACCCAGGCTTTTGACAACTGGAGATTTTCCTAACTCAGTGAAAGGTATGTAAACTTTACCAAAAAACAACAGTTTAAGAGCTTTAGAAGGACAATGAGTCTCATACCTTGTAGACTGGGTAAGAGCTGCAAATGAACAGAAATATTAATTTCCCATAAATGGTATCAGATTCATTGCAAACATGACTAGATTTAATTAAGTCCTTTTGTAGGTATATGCAAGCTGAAAGGTCCTGAAAGCCATTTTTTTGAGTGAAAAATCTACTGAGAACTCGGATCCCTTTAAGCCTCCAGAAATATTAGCAGATAAAAAAAATATATTAAATATATCCAAAAAATAATCCAATCCTTGAGGCATTATAATTTCAGAGAAAGTGTTAGACAACCTTCAGCTATGACACTGTTATCAAATGCAACTAATAAAAGACATCCTGGAACAAAGTAAATAACTATTTTTCCACACTATTTTTTCCCCCTCTTTATCCTCAGTTAGATATTTGTTCAAGAAAATGGTCTGTTTCTTCTTCGTAAAAAAAATTGTACAAGAGGACACCCCAGCCTTGTTCTCATGAAGCATAATCGAAATTGAAAGCAAATTTTAACTTCTGGATATTTTTTCACCTGCAAAAAGAAAAGTTGATGTTGCATACTACTGACCCCGCATTTCATGAAAAGCTTTGAGTTTGGTTGGCACTTTTATCTGACCTAGACAGAGATATCTCCTAGGAGTTTTGCAGCTGATAATTTGTTAGGAGTTTTTGCTTCCTGTGTTTATATTATGATTCTGTTTGGAAAACCACTCAGAGTGCTTCTGAGATACTGAACTATAGGTTTAGCCAAACATAGCATTTACTTGATCAATTGGCATTTCAGTCACTACTGAAATAGTAGTGACTATTAATCTCTGCAAAAAGAAATTATAGCACAGGTAAATTGTACTTATTTTCACTGCATTACAAACTAAAAAGTGTTTTTTTTTTTTTTTTTTTTTTTTTTTTTTTTTTTTTACTAGTGATAATTCCTCCCTACAGAGATGGAAACTTCTCCAGAGAAGCTTTTCAACCATTTTATAAAGCCATACATATTCTCTTGTTCATAAAACAATGGAGTCTAAACATCCAATATTTTTTGTAGTGAAGTAGAGCAATCTTACATAGCCTTAACTGAAGTAACTGAAGGTTTGCAATACTCTGCAATAATTCTGCTAATGGCATAGTATTAAAACATTTAAGATTTCAGAATAATCTGGCCATTTTCCTCTATATCTCATGCTAATATCTAAAGTTAATTAGTATGAAACTCCCTGACAATCTCATAGAAAAAAAAGTCAAGTTAGACCTTCAGTCATTTTGAATCTTTTTTCAACTAATTGGTTGGAAGAACACAAATCATTTTTATTGTGTATTTATGCAACATAAGCTCCCTTTGAGACCTTTATGCTTAAATAGCATCTAAGAAAGGGCTTTGCCTTCTGTAGTATTACTCATGTATTAGAATGGAAGTAGGAGGCAGCAAGAGACAGCAATTAAATGATACTGAAAAGACAATGTGTGAAGATCCTGAATATGACTTTTTTTGACTGTGTTAAACATGACCTTATTTAAGCTTGACTGAGTTTGACTGCTTAGCTTTCAGGACAGACTTGGTTTTGATTGACCACACTATCTTGGAAATAAAAATCTTGACCTYTGTTTTGAGTCATAAATCAAACAGAAAATTGAAGTTCTAGAGTTCCAAAATGAGTACATCTGACATAGATACAAGAGTTACAARAAGTCTATTTCAAGGCCATTTTTTTTTCCTAAATAAAAAACAAGCCCCAGAGCTGTGCTGGCTTTACAGCTACCTAATTCCCTAAGTGTTGCTCCACAGGTTCAAAAAACACAGTGGGAAATAAATAGCTCATTAATCCATTATTACTGTATTTCCTCACCAGCATTTTAAGATGATAACATTGCTTAAAAGTAAGAGATATGCCAGATTTATTCTATAATTTAAGAATAATTCTTGTCAAATTACAGATTAAAAGATGAGATATCGTTTGACATCCAGTGACTACTGTATTTTCCCTGATACACAAACTCCTGATACACAAACTCCCCCAAAGTTTCTAGAAATTCAATGTATCAGTATATCAAAAAATTAATGGTTCTTGCAGTAATTATATTTACTGTTCTGATACTCACAGATATCTACAGTATATTGTACATTTATGCTCTTTCTACATCATTTACTTTAATATTCTGTAATTTGCTGAAGTTTCAGTTTGCATATGACATGCTATTTTGATAGAAAGAATCTTAGAGTGCTTTGTTGTTGTTGTTGTTCTTTGTTTTCAAGTTTTTCTTCTCCATAGATGATTTGATTATTTTATGGCCTGTACAAGACTCCAAAAATTAGAATTACMCTGGAAAAAGCTGTATAGGAAGAAATTTGCAAGAAAGAATTTAGAAGAGTGCCAGGGTGAGCTACAGAAAAGAAGTGAATTACGTGGAAATAACAGAATTTACTGCCTGAAAAGAGATTAAATCAATAATTTTACTTTCTCAGATACTTATATGGATACTATTGAATTAATCATTCCCACAGGGTACACACCTGGATTTGATGAGATAATTATAAGCATTAAGAACCAGAGTGAAACTCTCAGTTCACCATTTAATATTTTTATTAGCTACCCAAAACTACCAAGATGTGAAAAATGAACTATCATTGCATTGTATTCAGACAGATAACTTCCCATAGCAAAGTCAATATAGTCAGAGAACAAAACTCTGGTACTAGAAAAGAGCGTCTTTACAAAATACACTTTCCAAATAACTTCAATGACTGAATATGTTTGCTCAGATCAAGTTCCCATATAAGGCATTTAAAAAACAAGACATCCACTTAAAGAGGGGAGAAAGCCAGTCTSTCAAACTCCAGCCTTCTATTACATCATTTATTCCACATCACTGAGTAGTCCAAGTCATTTGCTGTTGAGTCCATGGACTTTGATTGCCGATAAAAGCAACTATTCATCTCAAGAACATACACAGTGACAATTGTCAGAAGACAAATGAAGAGGGATGTAAAAGTAATCTACACAAATTATTAGAATTACAGTTTGAAGAAGAAAGAAATAATTTTGTTTAAAAATCTATGCTCATTTATCTCCACAATTAAGAGCTATATATAAGAAAGGAGGTATATTGGTCCATATATGGTTTATAATGCATAAAGCCTTTCCCATAAGGTCTCTATTCATAAGATATGAACATCAATAATTCTTAAAAGAAAAAAATAAACAGAATTTATCATATTTTTTTCCAAATAACCAAGCATTATGAGTTGATATGCTAATGAATTTTTCAGTCAAAAAGTACTTGACTTTTTTCCAGAATAGAAATAGAGATAATTTTACTCACTTACTGTAAAATGGATTACTGTGAATTCTTTATAACATTCATTTAATCAAACATGACTTATCAAATTTTTTTTTTTTTCTGACAAAGTACCCCTCCCATTTATTTTTTACTTTTAAGAAAAATCTTTTCATTAGGAATAAATTAAAAAATGTTAGGAATCTGACCTGCTCTCCAGTTCTAATTTCAGGGTTTGGTTTTATTTTTGCTGTTTGGTTGTGCCTTTGATTCAAGCCCCACTGCAAGAAACCATCATGCCAGGCAGTAGAGGAGATTCCTCCAGTCTTAAGTAAGTAAGTAAGCTTGAGCTGCTTTATTTTCCATTTCACTTTGCTAAGAGATAATATCCCAAACCTAAGCACAAAAAAAAAAGAGTCTGTCAGAGAATGTTTTTGCCCAATTTGGAATAAAARCTAGAGTAATCCCTTCACCCCAAACAAGTCTTCAATAGCAAACACCTCTTCTCCAAGTAAGTCATTTTCACATAAACAGTGTAGGCTACTTTGTTTTGATCTCTGTAAGATCAAAATATTAAAATCTTCCTCAGAGCAAATCCTGAAAGCTTGATGATTTTTTTTCACTTATTTACACATAGACACTTAATGGTGCAAAGTCTTCATTTTAAATAGACTCAGTGGTTTAAACCTGTATTTTCAACAGTTTGTTTTTAAAGGGTTAAAGAAGCTGTCACTGTCAAATACCAAACAAGTGTGTCTTTAAATATCCAATAAGATTAAAGATTAAAAGATGATGATTTGAGGCATTCTCTACATCATTGTCTAAACTYAACTGATTGCAATACCAGACTTAAGTTTTTATTTCTGTCGCTACAGTAAACATTTGCATAACAGTTTTAAAGTTGAATGCACATTTAAAATGCAATAAATTTATTCTGATTGAAAATACAAAAAAAAAATGTATGAATGACAGTTTCAAGAGAAATAGACATAAAATGAGAATGGAATACAGAACATTAAAAAGAAATAGAAAGTGTAATCCTTTGCAGAAACCTTAACCTCCTTCTATGAGCATACKGAAATTAGTTTCTTCAGGACTGCGGTACATAAAAGTGCTCAGGACTGAAACATTGTGCAAGAGCTAGGTTCCCACCGCCCTGATAATCTCCTTCACTTCACACCTGAGGGAGAAAGTGGGGTCTGTAATAGCTTGAAGATGAAGGTTATCAACGAACAGCATAACTGGACCACAAATACGTTGCTGAGCACAAGATTTTGGAGCACAAATAGAAGATAAGTGAAAGTGAAACTTGTGCTACCACACACACAGCCTTGTTTCATTCCAGAGATAAAACACTTGCATGAAAATATAATAAACAGAACTGTAAACCTGAAGCCTAATTTCATAGCCTATATTTTTAGATCCTGCTGCAACACCTTTAGCTTTCTTCTCCTCCTGCCGTTGATGCTACTGTCTCCTCTTTATATCTTTAACATAACTGCCATTCACTTTAACGTAAAAGTTGAACATGGAATTGTGGTACAAGCATTATTTTTCTGATGATATTATTTTGAGTGAACTATCCATTTGATGTACTATAGAATTGTGCATTTGTAACTAATTAGGTGTGGTGGTGAAGGAGGCAGTATTCTTCCCCTTTCTGAAAAATTTGGGAGCACTTTACGGAATTGTTCATGTGGCAAATAAGCACGCCAGAATCGCATTCAGACTGTGTATGTTCTATCATTAAGATATTATTTAGGGTTTTCTTTTCAATATTTCTTCAACTTGAACTATATTTCTGTCTCCTAAAAGCCCCAAAATACTACTAAAACAAGATATATAAAATACTGAGATGATATAGATACACCTAAATCAATTCAAAGTAGCCTAGCAAAGGCAATTATTGAAGAGAATTCACTGAATAAAAATACTGAAAATGAATAACACCTACCCCTTGTAAAAGGTCAAGTAAACATTGTGTACCATGTTACAGTCCTCTTCAGCATTTTCCAATCTGATCTGTTTTGTAACACAGTGTATCCTCTTTGGCCAGTCAGCGAGGCACCTGAGTAGATTCAGGGGGATAGTTTGATATTCTGTCAAGAAGCTGACAGTCATGGCATATCAAAGCTTCTAACATTAAAATATCAGAATTTTTAATATGACAATGGAACTCTGTAAAGTAGGAGGTTTTATGATGTGATTACCTCAGAATAAGACCCTGTCAATCTTCAAGTATACCTGATTATTTTTGAATGCCCTTAACTCAATGTTTTCACATACCYGCAAATATTCATGATTTCAGTGAGGCTTACGTCACTATGTTTAAGAACTCAATTCCTAGTTTATTTACACTACGTATTGGAGAATTATTTTATCCTTCAAAAAACTAAATTTTGCATTTATTTTATATGCCTGGACCATTTTTTTTCCTGCCAAAGCATCATATATTTTATGGTATGTAAAATAAGTCTGTGTGAAAAAGCTGCATGTTGTGATTCTATATAGATCACAGAAAAAAATGCCAAGTGCGTTTTTGGAAAATAGCTTGAAGGAAGCCTTTAAAATGGGGAAACAAAGATCTTCTTTTCATTGCATGACTATAAAAAAATAAAAGAAGAAAAAGGGATGTAAAGATTTTAAATATTTTCATCTCATTAACATGATGACATAAAATATAAAAASAGTGACATATGCTAAAAAAGAAACAGTCAGTGGTAAAGGCTGAAATCACACCAACCAGACTACTTCAACAAATAGACAATAAATTTGCACCTGGCTATAATTTGGTTTGAGAGGATTCAGGGTAAATAAGCTGAGTAATTTAACATTTGATTTTCTTACAATGCTCATGCACTTTTGCTTACATTTTTCAATACAAAAGTTCATTTCTCTGTTATATACAATTCAGAACAAGAATTATCGTGCGGTGTTTTTGAAACAAGAGAAGTCATACAGAGAATTTGAAAACAAAGCTGTTAATAACTTCCTTTATTGATTATCTCTGAAAGTCAAAGGATTATGTTATATTGTCTATGACAAATTTGTTCAATATGAATGCCTACACGACTTGTTTATATTTGAAGAGCTCTTGTTAATTTTGCTATGCTCATTTGCCGTTTGTGGGGTAATTAATTTTGTGTGACCAGAGGTATTAACTTTATAGAAAGCAAATGCAAGAATTACAGCATTAACTGTCCACAAATACTCATTTTCTACATACTCTTCCTTTTTTTTTTTTTCTTTTTTTCTTCTGACTTTTCACTGAGGTAAATTTTCCAGGCACTTCTGTCCTATTTTTACCTCCTAAATTATCTTGGATGATTCTGTTCTCCCTCAAGAATAAACCTTTCCCGGTTATTAAAAGGTTTAATATGTACACATCAGACAAAGGAAGCACTCAGAAGACAGATTACACTTGTTTGTCTACAAGAAATTGCCTGGAGAAAAGCTCTTGACTTTCATCTTTGGATCAGTGTTTATGCTAACAGAAAAGAAAATCCATTGTCCTATAAGTATGTATAAGTACAATAATTACATTTTACTCCCACCGTTTACAATTATTAATGTTTTAAAAGCATCTTCGTGAAGTAGTTTTGTTAGATCAATATATACTTTTTTAATGGCTTAAGAAAACATGCAACTTGAATTTTTCCTACTTCAAAAGACATGTTTTACAGTGACAGTATCTTCATATAACACTGGAGACAATATGTAAAAGRATCAGCATAGCTGTGAAGAAAAAGGACTTCATATTTGCTTGTGGAAGAATTCATATAGAATTCTAATCTACTAAACATGAACAAGATTTTAAGGAGCTTTAGGAACAGCTCTGCATCGAGGCAATATTAATCACAATTTTGCTATCAATTTGCTTTGTAGCCTTTGGAGGGGCTCTGCTCCTTTTCTCTCCCCTCTCCTTCTAAACAATAAGCATGGAATTAATAGATAGACATGAATCTCTCTAAGCTCATGTGAGTACCTGTGAAGTAGTCAATATTCATGAAATTCTTCATGAAATTCTTCATGAACTCAAGAAAAAATACTGTAAGACTATCATGCTAATGGCAATTCAAACATTTAAAAGGCAATACCAAAGTATACAAGTCAGGGAAGCCTCTGTGAATAATAATAATAATAATTAAAAAAAAAAAACCCTCACAGATGTCACAGATGCTACTAATTTGAGATATGATCCTAAAGWGTTTTGACATTAGCAAATTAAACAAATCATCATCAACAACAAAAACAGGAACACCAAAATATAGTTATAGTATAGTGGAAGCAGTACTATAAAAACTAGAGCTCATAAATTCAAACAGTTACTAGAAGTCAAGGGGAAATTATTGTCACCCATATGATAACTACATCTGATAAATTTAGCAAGCRTATAGCCTACAAGAGTCACCAGGTTAGTTCTTTATCACACTTTCTGGAGGAAAGAAATTCTAGTTTATARACTCTATCTTTTCCCCATCTAGTAAATAATCTAGTTTTGAATGAAAGCAAAGCACCTTTAAATTTTTCACAGAGAAAAAAAACCTGCATTTTTCCCCTCCTTCCATCCAAAATTTGGGTACAGCTCTGAAAAGCCTGAAATGAAATAACAGAGTAGCTTTAAATATCTCTCAAAAATGGGAATTGAAGCCATTTCAAAATGTCAAATTCATTTAAAAGCCATTAAAAAAACAGTTGTCAGAACATTTTGTTTCCCCCAAAATTACATTCTGTTGAAATTACCACAAAGTTKTAAAGTATTTTCATTTCTCTTGAAGAACGGAGAACTTTCTAATCTAATTTCTCCTTGCCTCATTCAAGTGCTATCAGAATAAGAACTAATAACTTTAGTAGTAGGTGATTAATTCAGTCATGTTTGATAACAAAGCTGTCTTGCTCCTTTCTCCATTCACTAGCTTACACTCTTGTTTAGGCATTGCCAAAGAATAAAAGACCCTAGATTTATARAATTTAGCCTGCTTCCAAGCCTAGGAAGGTCATAAGGAAGACATAAGGTCTTGGCAGGAGGTGTTTTGCCTCACCCAGTTGCAGATACCCAAGAGTCAAGCAGAGTGCAACCCTAGTTCTGCTGTCTTCTGGGGTTCAAATAGATCTTTGCATTTGGGAGGGTAATGCCTAGTATCCATACCCATGCCCTCAGTGATGACTCCAAACAATTCTAATGCAAGATGCCAAGCAGAGCTAAGCAGAGAAGGGCACTTGCCGCCTACCAGTAGCTAAGACCCATCCAGAGGGACAAGCGGGAAAGAGGCCACTGTACTGCTTATTCCTGTAATCAAATAGATCTAAATTTGAATTCACTTCTGACACATATGGAAGATCAGTGCAACATTTTCTCAGAACATACATGCTCATGTATGTTTCTGTATTTCTTTCTTACTATAGAAAAGCTCTAGAAAAACTTCCCATTTGACCCGCTGCCTTTTAATTCTATAGACTGGATGATGTGATGTACTAATATAATGCAGCTTGCTTTCCCAGAAACTACTTTGAGTCAGCATTACAGAACACCTTAGTGGCTTAATGAGTGGGCACTGAGTTCTACTCGTCATATAAAAAAATTACATATATATTTTCTTTGATTACCTTGGCTCAGAAATAAAGAAACTTCCCTGATGTTCTTTCTCTGGTTCACAAGCTAACCAAATCGGGAGTTGTCTTATTCTCTTTCTGGACACACAGTTACCCTTGCATGCAATATATATACTTATTATCTGAAATATGGTAATATTCACAGACCCTCAAATTCCAGCAGTATTAAAGCTACATACATAAACATATATTTTAGTGTATTTAATGAGCAATTTAAACCACATCAAACACAGAAGTCACAAGATATATTTGTGAACTAGATAAGGTATCAGCTTGTAGTGTATGCATAGTTTCCTGATCTGCTTTATAGTCTTTTATATCCAGCAGTTTCTCATTCTCACTGRTTAGCTGCTGCTGCTTCTCTTCCTGCACATTCCGTGCTGCTGTCCTTGGGGCTGGCCTCCACATCAGCTGGCCAACTACTGCCATTGTACATGATAATATAGAACAGTTTGCTAGAGAAAATAGTCTAGCAACCAGTCTAGTTTTAGGAATCATAAATACCACTACCACTACCTCCCACCAGGAATATGTTCTCAAGGCTACTCAAATTCATTTGAAATTCTCTACACTTATTTTCGTCTCTATTTAATTTTTCTTCCTAAACACCTCTCCCCCGCTGCCATATGGAAATCTGAATCCTTCCCACAGTAGAATTTCAATTTAGGTTATAACAACAATTTATCTACTCCCAGTTGGTAAAGTCTGGTTTGATTTGGTTTGTAATAAGTTTCCTTTGCCTGGTTTATATTTGAGTTACTGATGGCTTTGTTCCCTCTTCCGCTCTAGCTGCCAAAYAGACCAGGAACGATTATATCCTCCAGCATCTTAAATCACGCATTCTTAGAGACATCCAATATATTGCTAATCAAAAACTTATTTATTTATACAGAGAAACATCAAATAAATTTTATTCCTTGCACTTTTAGTCATTAGATAACCTCTACAAAATCTGAATTTTCAGAAATAAAAATTCAAAATTTAGATTTCAAATTGCACATTTCTAGTACTTACACAAGGAATTTCAGTTTGTCCAGTAATGTACAATTCTCTTTAGTGTTTCTATTAAACCACTCTCTCAAGGTTGCAGCTACTTTAGCTCTTTAATCTGTATCTTTCTTTTTGTATGTCCTGAATAAATCCTATTTTTGTCCACTGAATTATCTACTGAATTATCATGCAATTAAAGGCTGTTGAGGAACAATTCATAATGTTTACTATCATACACCCAAGTATATTCCTTTTTGGTAATTTTATTTTTTTCTTCTATCTTTGTTGATCCAAGTTTCCTCTTTAAGCATAGCCTTCCCTTGTTTTAGTTCTCTTTAATGCATTCTTTTATTTCTGTGCAATTTTCTTCCAAAATACTTAGAATTTTCCAGCTGAATGCCAAGCTGATTTGTTCACATTTACAACTGCTGGGAAGAAATTGAAAGAGCTTTTAATTCTGTAGACAGGTTGATGTGATGTAATAATACAACCTACTCTCCCAGGAACTATTTTGGGTTAGCATTATAGATACCTAAGTGACTCAATGAGTGGGCACTGAGCTCTTCTCTTAGTAAGAATGCCACACATGCGTTTTCTTTGCTTATCTATGAAGGAATTTTATAATGCTACTAATAGTCTCCATTGCTTAAGCCATCTTACTTGGAAATATATTCAATTATTTATCTTTCAAATTTTTCCCGATTTTCTTTTCTGTTACTGAAGCTTTTCCTTTGTTAAATTTATTTTGATGACTAGATAGATAAGTGATTTGTGTTTGGTGAATGAAAGACTTCAACATTAAGAGCTTCCAATATTTCCTCATGTTTCATCTTTCATTTTGAAATGCTTTTTTTAAAATCAAAGTAAACAAAGAAAAATAAAACTTTAAAAGGCTTTCATGAAAATGTAGAAAATTTAATGTTTATTTCTATCTCTTTATTCTACCTCTTCATATATGCTTTTAAAGCACTTAACACACATATTGATCTGAGTTGTCTACCTATAGCATTCAGATGTAAATGTCAAGGAAACTAATAATGTTCATCAACTTATAACCAAGGTAAAACATCAAACAACAACACTGACACGGGTTCATGGGGAGTACTCTACAGACACTATAAGCAAAAGGCAGAAATACAGACAATAAACCATGGTGGGAAATGGAAGCAAACACTGCAGGCAATGAAGCAATCATTTTATATTTTAAAACCTTTTAAATACACACAGTCAGGCTAAGTATCAAGTATCAAATTAATACACGCTGGATACAAGGTGAACATTAATTTTCTTAGCAGTGTAGAGAAATTGCTATATGTCACAAGCAGCTAGAAAAGTATGACCAAAGCATGCTCCATGCTTTTGAAAAGTAATCCTAARCATTCTTTGATCTCAGGCTAAAAAATATTAGACTTTGCATATTCATGAATCTCCAAGTGCTACAACCTAGATAAGGCTTTAAAGAAAACAGCACTTTAACATAACATACTAATACCATACATTTTGCGGTGAGTATTTCCTTAACAGCAACAGCAAAAGATCAAAGAAAACATGTTCAGCACTTCTTTGGTTAACAGAATGAGATTGTGGAAGGTGAGAGATATGATACAACTTTACTTTCTAAGAAAATTAATTATTGCACAATTTGGTGACCATTAGCAGCTTAACTTTCTAGACACAACATACATACAACTTAAATAGTTTGCAGGAGCAATGATAGCTTAGATTTACAGTGAAGTTTCTGATGAAAAATAGCTTAGGTTATCAGTATCACTGCAAYAGAGCTCTGATTTTATTTATTCTGGATAGCAGTGTGCTGGCTCAATTGAAAAATAGGAAGACAGATCAGTCAGTTTCTTTATGGAAAAGCAAAAATATCTCTATTATGGGAATGTAATTTGTATTCTAGCCAAAATATTTCAGAACAAGAGATTTGTGTTCAAATACTTTTGACAAAAGAAAAAAAAAAGTAAAAAAAAAAAAAAAAGAAAACAGAAAAGAAAAATAATAATATCAAAATGAACTGGAGTAACTAAAACTACTTATTGCAAAAACATACTTTGCCTGCACACACTCTGCCTCTAAATAGCTGTCAGTGGCTTAGGTCAATCAGACTAGGAGCTTTTTTCCAGGGAAGCAAACACTAGATACACATGGATATAAAAATAAAATATACAAATATAAAATAAAAAATCCTTATCATAAATATATTTCTTAAAGTTTTCCTTAAATTGTTTTCAAATTATTTTAAAGTAAAATAAAAACTATAATAATAATAATATGCATGTACAACCTTSTCCCTTGGTTTTCCTGCCTTTTTGGGAAGGAAAGGCCAAGATGCTGAAATCCACGTTACAGTAACTCTTATGTTAACTTAACATACTGGCCAGCTTGAGCTTCTCCAATCTTTAATATTTGCTTTGCAGTTTCAATCTACTTTCCTAATTATTTTGACCAAATTCAGCTCATCTTCATTCATTTCAACTACATCTTTCAAGGTTTCGGTCAACATTTTGAGTAATCAAATGAAATCAAAATCTTCAGGAATCAATTCCTCACTAAATARGACAAGACCAAGATCCACCTGAACTACCCAAGAAAAGAGATATTCAGCAGATTCCTGAAAGGGCTTAACAGCAAGTAGATGCCAACTCTACTTCTGAGCTAAAAAGGTGGAACAGAAAGAATAAAGAGTGAAGGATATTACATTCAAGAGTGCATACAACCTTTTAACCCTTCATCAGTCATTTTTCAGTCACAGCAGGTCGAGGGAGGAGATCCTGCCCSTCKACTCAACTCTGGTGAGACTGCACCTGGAGTTGCAGTTTTGGGCTCCCCAGGACAAGAGGGATGTGGAGCTTCTAGAGAGGGTCCAGCAGAGGGCAACAAAGATGATTAAGGGAATTAAACATCTCTCATATGAGGAAAGACTAAGTGAACTGGGCCTGTTTAGCCTGGAGAAGAGAAATTTCAGAGGGGATSTGATTAATATGTATAAACATCTGAAGGGTGAATTTAGGGGGAAAGGGGCCAAACTCTTCTCAGTGGTGGCCAGTGATAGGACATGGGGCAATAGGTACAGGTTGAAACACAAGAAGTTCCATCTCCRTATSAGGAAGAACTTGACCGTGGAACAGGCTGCCCAGGGAGGCTGTGAAGTCTCCGTCTCCGAAGGTCTTCTAAACCCRCCTGGATGCCACACTGTGTCTTGTGCTCTAGGTGTCCCTGCTTTAGCAGGGGTGTTGGACTAGAAGATCTCTAGAGGTCCCTTCCAACCACAACCATTCTGTGATTCTGTGATTCTGTGACTTTTGAAAGAGATAATTTGAAAGCTTGGCAGTTAAAATATTGAAAAAATAAAATTCTTATAAACATTATTTCCAGTGTAATTGTACTGTAAGTAAGTGTCCCTTTGTCTGTCTGTGTCTGTATGTGCATGCATGGAAATCTACTCACACATACAGTGATGGATTGAGACACTCAGAACAATTATTTTATTAAGAATTACTTAAGCATCTCATAAAAAATGCAGAATCGTCATATGGACATAAAAAAAATACTGTCAAAGTAAGTAGGTTTTTGGTTATTCACAATCTTAAGCAACTCAACAAGAAAACAGAGATAAAACACAAGGCCAAATTCTGAACTGACTTTCTCTATGAAGAGCTGCCTAAACCACCAAAAATTTGCAAGGCGGTGTGGAATGTAGCCTGTTTTGTGTCTAATTTTAGGATACAAACATAGGAGGGCAAGTGCATCCCCATGAAAATGTGTAAGTATAGCTTTTTAGTGCATTCTAATGATAATACAAATGACATTTAAAATAACTCTTGTGGAGTTAAAGCTCAGTATCATATCCCACCCTGACATTCATTTCCCTCCACACAGATATTCTCCAAGTCTCTTTCTGTTATCTGTGTCCTAATTAGAGGCAGAATGCACTCAAGTGTGAACATGTGCAGAAGGCAAATCAGGCGCAACAGAAACTTGAAAAATTGCCCAAGTAAAGCAAGCAGTATTACCTCATGTTTACAAATTGTACAAAATAGAACCATATAAATAGTACATTTTTTTCCTATCTACGTCTGCATAATTAGACTAGTAAAATTAAGTTTTGTATCTACTCTAAAATGCAAGTAAAAACAATTGAAATTTTTAAAACTGAAGCTTTTAAAAGAGGATGACTATAATATAAATTACTTTTTATAGCATTACTATTGCATTACTATTTGTTAAAACATTAATAAAGAAGWGAGGCTACAGAGGAAATCACTGGAAATGATACTTGGGTAAAATGCCAGCCTTCAACTCTTACCCTCCCTAAAAATGAGAGAGTTTAAGGCTTTTCTAATTTTATTTTCAAAGTCAGAGAAGCTGTGATTTTCCCAGATTTACAGAATTTCCCCAGTTCCTTTCCTCTCCTAAGGGATCACACTGGATTACATGAATGACCTTTTGATACATATTATTATGTTATATATTATTATGGATGTTAGGAATGACCCCAAAACTTGAAACTTGTGAGACAACTGGCACACACACACACACACACACACA
>NW_020455593.1:372661-398721 GCF_003342845.1 Nothoprocta perdicaria
AAAAAAAAAAAAAAACACCACAGATAACCCTTGAGGTTCATTTGACTAAACAAACACCAAAATCAGGTCTGAGCTGGTGATATGGAAAAACCTGTTTCACTCTGTTCTTCCTCAGTAGCCTTCAAAACATGGATTAGCACAACGATTTGAGCAGCCTGTAAAAATTGAGGATAGAAATAAACCTGAAAGAGCGGAAAAAGGAACACATCTAAAAAAAACAGGAAAAAAAGAAAAGTTTCCTTTCATCCATTTGTTTATTTAGAATGAATGCTCTCTTTAGAAGCAAAACTAAACTGTTACACAACTATGGGATGTGCAATGTTTTCAGAACTTGAACAGAGCTGTGACCTTTCAGGTCTACAGAAAATAAACAAAACTTAGGCATAGGCATTCCACAGAACTCTTATCTTTTTTTCCCTGCCTCCCTCTCCTTAGAAAATCTCCATAAAGTATTCATTGACAAGGGCTAGGAACATATTTTATGTGGTAACACCTTTATATATAATTAAGGGTTTTACCTTTTATTTTAACTGCTTATCAGATAAAAATGCATCTTCAGCAAGTTCTTGCCTACAAAATTCCCAGTGCAGATGGTGAGTTTAATAGTCTTATAAGGCTTTTAAAGAGTGACAAATTATAGAATCATTATGGTTGGAAAAGACCTTTGAGATCATTGAGTCCAAATGTAAAACTCTCAACACCATGCCTGTTAAACCATGTCTCTAAGCTCTCCATCTACATGTTTCTTGAACACTGCCAGGGATGGTGATTCCACCACTTCCTTGGGCAGCCTATTTCAATGCCTGACTACTCTTTCCATGTAGAATTTTTTCCTAATGTCTAACCTGAATCTCCTCTGGTGCAACTTGAGGCCATTTCTTCTTGTACTATCAGGGAGAAGAGATCCACTCCTGCCTCACTACAACCTCCTTTCAGACAGCTATAGAGAACAACATAGTCGCCTTCCAGACTCTCATCTTCTCCAAACTAAACCCCAGCTCCCTCAGCTGGTCCTCATAACGTCTGTGCTCTGGCCCCTTCATCAGCTTCATTGCTCATGCTCCGCATAAGGTCTGCACTCCAGCACCTCCATGTCTTTCTTGTAGTGAGGGACTCAAATGCACACAGTATTCAAGGTGTAGCCTCACCAGTGCATCTTAATACAGGGGGACAATGTTGTCCCCGAGTCTTGCTGGTTACAGTGTTCCTGATACAGGCCAGGATGCTGCTAGCCACCTTGGCCACCTGGGCACAATACTGGCTCATGTTCAGACAGCTGAACATGAACAGCTCTCCAGTCACTCGGCCCCAAGCCTGTAGCATCACATGGGGTTGTTGTGACTGAAGTGCAGGACCCGCCACCTGGCCTTGTTCAACCTCATACGGTTGGTCTCAGCCCATCAATTCAGCCTGTATAGATCCCTCTGCAGAGCCTTCCTACCCTCAAGCAAATCAACACTTCCTCMCAGCTTGGTGTTTTCTGTAAACTTGCTGAGAGCGCACCTAATCCCCTCAACCAGATCATTGATAAAGATATTAAAGAGGACCCGCCCCAACACTGACCCCTGGGGAACACTGTTTGTGACTGGTCGCCAGCAGATTTAACTCCATTCATCAACACTSTCTGGGCCCAACCACCCAGCCAGTTCTTTACCCAATGAAGAGTCTACCTGGTTAAGCCATGAGCTGACAGCTTCTCCTGGAGAACACAGTGGGAAAGCGTRCCAAAGGCCTTACTGAAGTCTAAGTGGACCTCATCCACTAGGTGAGTCACCTGGTCATAGAAGGAGACCAGGCTGGTCAGGCAGGACCTGCCTTTCATGAACCCATATTGGCTGGGCATGATCCCTTGGTTGTCAAACACATGCTGTGTGAACTTACTTGAAATGGAGTATTGGGCACTTTTGTAATTCTACATCGTARAATTACATAATGCAACGTGGCCCTGAGACGTCTCGTTCTTTCCTTCTTCAATGTATGGAGTAGTCATTAATAGTCATGTCATTTCTGTACAACACTGTCAAAGAAGAGTATGAACCTTCCTGGTCCAAATTTCAGTGGCTATATTTCACTATTACAGGATCAAATTTTCAGATTTTACTTTGATGAAGYAAGTTTGACAAATAAAGAGTGCTACTTATATTTCAATAAATTATGTACATACTGTTAACATTTCTACCTACTTGAAAGCCAGCCATTGACATCAGTTCTATTTACGACTACCATCTCAAGTACAAATGCTTCTTATTCAGAACAATGTTACAAAATCCTCTCAAGAGTCAGTTTCATGATGATTTCTTGGTATTATATTTAATACACTTGAATTTTTAATGTTTTAATGGGGTTTACGATAATGTTTTTCCAGAAAAATCATCCAATGAAATTCTTTCAAACCAAGTCATATTAAGTAACTAAATACTTGTTAATTTTCTGTCTTTAACACTTTGCAACATGCAATCTTTGCAACAAGATATCAGAAAATTTATATATATAATCTTTTCTAAGTTTAAAATGCATCACTTATATTTACCACATCAAAAGGACTGTTAGCATATACTTTTTAGAACCATAACCTAGGCTACAGAATCCAGAACTACGCATAAAAGACAGTGAATTTCATTTAATCAAAGTTGTTTAATTCAAGCTTAGTTTATTAAAATAATTGAAAAATATAAGTTGACAGTTAAGCTATTCTTTTCAAATGCATTTCCATTAATTAATTGTATCACCTTGAATATATTTTCAAGTACAGATGAATTTTGATAAACTGATATTCGGGAAAGGGAGAGCACTATATTAATTTCTGGTAGAGAACCAAGATTTATTGTTTCTGTACAATATACTGTATAATATATTTTATTGTATTTTCTCCTTATATTAATTCATCCAGGTCTTGTACAGCTTCTTACTTTTACTATATGGACATTCAAAAAAAAAAAAAAAAACTATCAACTGTAATACATGTTTTATTTTTCACTATTTTTCAGATAAGTGAAGTGAAAAGTGTCCCTATTTGGTTGTTAAAGTAATCTGAATTCTTTTGAAAAACATTTTGTGCTGCTATAGCAACAGGAATTTTGAAGTTGAATACCTTCCATTACCATATATTTTTTTAAACACACTCAGAGTATAGTAACAGAGAATTTTTTTACAAAAAAAAAAAAAAAGAAAGAAAAAAAAACACACCTGAGCTGTGATTGAAGACTTTTAACGGTTACTTAAGTACTATTTACTAACAAAAATGAAGATACCATGCTGTGCTTTAGATCTGTATAAAGACAGCATAATTGACAAACTTCTTTAAGTCTCAAAATTGCATGCACAGTTAGTTTAATCATAAAACAGAAATCCAATTCTGCTTCATTTTCTATTTTCAGTGCCTTTCCTCAATCTTTATTTGCTTACCTTCCACATGCAAAAAGCATACTGAGAATAGATTAAGTACATAATCAAACAACTTCACTCTTTTTTAGAAATATTTTTTTAGCATGGATCATCCTCCAAATATCCATATGTTCTTGAAACTGTGAAACTGAAAAACAAAAACAAAACACAACCAAACAACAACAACAACAACCAGTAAACTTCTCAAGAAACATAGATAAATACCCTTGAATATCTAGACAGAAAGAAGACTGATCCTTTCTTTTAAGAATGGGCATCAGGCAAAGTGGCTTTTAAGTGTATGAAGAATAGTTTCCACATTTCATTTTCAATGRAATTAGTGGTAGAATTTTATTCCTGTGAAGAACAACAATGATTATGAAGCACATTTTAAACTCTTGCCAATCAAGCTTGAACTAACAGGAGAGGTGAGATAAAAATCAAGATGCTGAGGCTTTTGCGCCAGCCCCATCAGTGTCCCACCTCTTTCACTAGGGCAAGAAGGGCAATTTGGTGGCTTGGACACCCTGCAGGAGAAATGCTAGACTGCCCACTCACACCCAGCCCTGGCAGTAATAAGACAGGAGGCAGCTTCAGAGAACAGCACAGCAGTTTTCAAAGCTGCTAGGTATCTGCTATATCCAAGATCCATTGATGTGATAAATCTGATTTGTATACATTCAGTGGAAAAGTCGAAGAAAACTTCAGTTAGCCTGGCTAAACTGTTGTTTCAAGTGAGCTGTGTTTGTTTGAATATTATAGGCAGAATTTCTGATTTCTGACTGAAAAGAATCTTTGAGTAGAGAAAGAGACATTTCGAGAAAAATGCAATCTTAACTGTCTCAACAGATATACAGAATTTCTATCTTTTGTTTTGCCTATATTTAGTATTTTGGATAATATACCTACTCCACTTATTTATAGATTTTACTGTCCACAGACTCTACACCCTGCTGTGTATATATAGTATATATGTGTATATAGTAATATATATATCCTTAGAACAAACAGCAGTATCTGTCTGTGCAAACATTCTCCCATTCCAAGGTCTTGCTCAGAATATCACTCAGACTAGAAAAATAAAGAAATACCATAACCAAGTTCAGACAGGAACACCAAAGCATACCTCAGTTTCTGAAAAGTGTTTTAAACTTGTCAGTATGAAAACCAAATGAATGAAACAGAAGTATCTAAATGGAAATGAAGTCAGGCATACATCCTCCAGCATAAAAATGAAATCTGGAAAACATGAGCTTGGAAAGATCTTTAGGAACCCAACTGCATAACTCTAAAACATAAATCAGAATATATTGAAGAGATTAAATGTAAAGTGGTCTATGTTTTTTATATTGAAAAAAAATTTATTCTGGATGCAGAATAAAATCTATCTGATATTAGCTGTTTTTTTTTCAATTGAAAAAGTTTTGTGTGTTAACAAAATTAGCTCAGAATATCAGAACAGAAAACCCAGTTTTGCAAGTTTTGCAAGATAGAATACTTTGTTGTGGGAGAAGCTCCCTTTGATCCACATACCATTTTTGGAAATTTACTGTATTTCATTTTCAACTTAATATGTGCACAAACATCTTGTCTATAAGATGGCAATGTCTCTAAACAGGAAAAAAAACTCACAACATTCAATGTAAAATAGAACAAATAAATCTGAAAGACGGATTTTAATAAGCTTTATAATTCACGTACAGTGAATGTACTGAGACAATAGATTTTGTCTTTTGAGAATCAAATCACTAGTTGGATCCCTGTTCATTAAACTGTTCCTGGTAGGAAAAGAGGTTTTTTGGTTTTTTTTTTTTTTTTTTGTAGGTTTTTCCCACTATGATGAAAATTGTTCAACAGCTCCAGGTTAGGGAGCATAGATACAGACCCTCTTCTTATTTATCCATATACATGGATTCACAGCATCCAGACCCCCTATATTTAATATATCTAATTATCAAGCTATGTTATCATCTATCTTCAGATAGATTGAAAACATTGTTTGCTGACTCTGTTTTACCTACCTAAAAAGCTGCGACAACCAGTAACAGGAATCAAATAAGTTTTCCAAATTCCAAAATGAGATTCAGCAAGCATTTCTTTAGGTCTATAGCATATCCTAAATGCAATAGTTACAATCAAATGCAAGGCTCTTTCCATACAGCTAGCTAAATATATCAATAAAAAAAACAAGTTGGACATGTTGTAACAGCAATATATCCACATAAAACTTATCAAGGTGTGCACAGACTTAAGGACCTACAAATAGAAAAGGAAATATATGAGGGATTTATGTCAATATTCCAAATTAACATCTCACTCCAAATAAATAAAATGGCTGGAAAACAGAGAAAGTGAGGTAAAAAGCTTGAAGAAAAAGCAGTAATTAAACCTTCTTCTCATTCAACCTAAATTTTCGCAATGTTCTGCAACAGTTTCAGAAACTGCAAGGGAAGAGATAAGAATTGTTTAAAGTTGCTTTTCTTGCACTTAAATACAGCAACATGTAGCTTAGAAGGTGGATAAAAGTAGCAACTGTTTATATGGCAGCTCAAGAAAGAGATGAATTGGCCATACTTCTCCAATGTAAGGTAGAGAAAATATATTTTTCATTTTTAAAGCCACTCAAAAACACTAGAATGTTTTAAGATCTGCCAGATTCTGTTTCAGACATTCAGTACAAGCCTATGATACATCTTAAGACTTTGATTTTACTCTTATTCTAGGAATAAGTCAAAAGCATTATCTTATTAAGTTTCTCCTGTCATTCACTTCATTTCTGAAGCTGTAAACTCCATCATAAGACAATGACCAGGATGAATTTATAAATGAGATTAAAATTTATTTCTTATTTATTTCTGCCTTAGATGGGTTGCAGAAGTAGAATTTTGGTAATCCTAGAAGTCATCAAAAAAGCTTGGGACAACTATAAAATCCCCATTCTGAATTAGTTTTCATACTCATCACTTAACTTGTGAGGGGAAATAAATCCAGGCTTTTACTGGCACAAGTAAGTGCAACAAGACACTAGAGGAATGAACTCCAGCTCCATGCTTATATCTAAGATGAAAATATTAAAGAGTTCATCAAGAAAATGAAAAACAAATATATCTAAATTTTAAGTTTCTCTGTGACTACAAAATCAATCAAGCATTCACCATCAGTGAAGAAAAACTTCCATATGTAATACTCAATATACAGTTTGAATAAGAGTACAGCTTGAAATGACAACTTCAGCTTGGGGATGAACAGTTCTTTTAAGAACAGTACAGCAACAGAGGCAGGTTTCTGGGGAAAAAAAAAAGTGAGAAACTGTAAGAAACCGTGTAAAAACTGAAGTGATTTATCCTTCATRCAAAGAACATGCTTCTTACCTTTCTGCAAAAGGAAAAATTATAGTCTTTTTAGCTGCTTTTTGAAGTGATTCACTCAGATTTTATTCTGCTTGATGTATATATGTTTTGCAGTTGAGCTGCAAAATAAGCTTGTTAATTTTATTTTTCTTTAACTGTATGTTCCTAGGAAAACACAAAATGGCTTTTAACTGCTTCGCAGCTTCTTAGATCACAGAATCATAGAAACATACAGAATCACAGAATGGTTGAGGTTGGAAGGGACCTCTAGAGATCATCTAGTCCAACCTTCCTGCTCCAGCAGGGACACCTAGAGCACAAGACACAGTGTGGCATCCAGGCGGGTTTGGAAGACTTTCAGAGAAGGAGACTCCACAACCTCTCTGGGCAGCCTGTTCCAGGGCTCTGTCACTCTCACAGTCAAGTTCTTCCTGATACGGAGATGGAACTTCTTGTGTTTCAACCTGTAACTCTTGCCCTCTCAATCTTCTCCAGGTTAAAGAGATCCAGCTCGCTTCAGAGCTTCAGAGCTCACTTCCTCATGCAAGAGATCCAGTCTCTTAATCATCTTTGTTGCTCTACACTGGACCCTCTCTAGAAGCTCCACGTCCCTCTTGTCCTGGGGAGCACAGAACTGCACACAGTACTCTGGGTAAGAATATTTCTTTAGATATTTTACRTATTTTATATATAATATGTATATATATTTATGTGTGTRTATATATATATACATACATGTATATATATTGTAGATATTTCACAYTGTGTTTTGTTCCTGTCCCATTTCATGAACCAGTCTAGCACCTACAATTTCAAACTTTTGTTGATTCTCTGTTTTCTTTTCGTCTCATACTATGTGTGACATTCTGCATACTAAAATGTTTAAAAGAACCAAAATGTATATATTCATTCCACAGAAAAGCATTTCTGTTCCTCTAAAAGAAAAACTACTTCCTCTATTTTCTGCTACAATATTTGGTTGCATTTTTAAGTGTAGTTTCCATTATGTCAGGCTGTCAGGCTCATACTTCTGGATAAGATGACTGATTTATATTCTTTCTTTCCTTTCAGACAAATTTTGGTTGGTACATGCTCAGTTAGCCCTTATTTCTCAGTCAGCCACCTGGTTATTGCCTGAACTGGGGAATAGTTTAGGAGGGAAACCACCAGGATCATATAACAAGTGAATGGGATTATGGTTGTGTATGGTCAGGTTGGTCCGGGCAAGGAGCGCATCCATCACAAGACTATAATAAAAATACATAATATTAAGAGCAGAAGGATTGAAGAGGGAGTTTGGAGTGTTAGGGCGAGTTTGCAGGTGCTGTAGTAAAGTAAGTCCTCAAAAGATTATAGGAAAGACTATCCAGTGATATGCTAGCAAAATAAACTACCAAAGCTATACCTCTTCTCAGTCAGTCTTCAGTTACCTTAAACCTTTCAGGTTTATGAACTGAAGCCAACCAGCCAATTCCAGCAGCCACTAAAGCAGGGACTGGAAGGCAATGATAGGATTTTCCTACATATCTGACTAATCTCTGTCAAATCTATTACTTTCTCCCATCCAAATTTCTATATATTTCCCTACTCCTGGCACTCCTCACCTTCGCTGCAATTTTGCTTTTAGCTCATTTTCTTTCCTTCACAATAGTAAAAATAACAGGAACTCACCTTGTATCACTGTCAATTTTCCTGACAAAATAGTCTTTGCATATAAGTAGATAAATCGAAGGCAAGATTGTTTTGCTGCCCTTTGCTCACAGACTGCTTGGAATCAGAGGACTATTTGGTTGGTCTAGAGATTATCACTAGCAATATAACTCTTTTCTTTTTTCAAAGGAATTTTCAACCCAAGATAGTTGATCTCTGCTGTCTGTTCTGCTGTCACGGTAGGTTCTGAAGATGTCTTCAAACTCAAATTTCATTAGCAAGTCAGTCTATTGAAGATTGGATTTCAAATAGGCATAATTTATAATTATTTATAATTTATAATTACAAGTTTTTCTAAAAATTAAGGTACAGATTTTACTTACAGATACTGAAGTAGGCAGTAATATCACAAAGCTAAAAATGCTTCAAGTATAAAAAGTAGTTTTTGGAGAAGTCATGAGTGGAAGTTCTTCACTTTGTGGAGTCAGACCTAAAGATTTAGAGATAAGAATACTGTGCCTTCTTAAGGTAGACAATTATTAAGTGATACAAGCTCAGCCATCAAAAGAATGCAGGTTTCCCAATTGATAATTCAACATTATTTCTATCACATCATATTCTGTCTGAGCAGTTTTCTTCAGTCTTTTAAAAAATATTTTTGTGATCAACTAACCAATATTTCCAAATCTTGGCCAATATGTAGGCAATTACTATTGCTGACATAGCCCTAACTGACTGAAAACTGTTCAGTGAGTAAATTATATTTCAGTCTCAGCAAAAGCTTTCAGGATAAGGGCTGATCTGCAAAAAGTAATACCTGAAGTATGACAAAAGATGAGATGACTACTAAACAGAGAGAGCTCATATGATCCTGCAGGAAACACATTCCCATTTTAAATGTTAGTTCAATTCTTTTTTTTTTTTTTTTTTATGTGAACAATTGAAGCAAGAGAGTTTGTTACTTCACTGTGTACTTTACAATACAACAGAAATGAAGTAAAAATAATTATAAATTGCAGTACAGGTCAGGAAATCATTTTGGATTATTGCTTTGTTGGGAACACCAATTTGATGTGACCTTATAAAAGACTATTCCATTTTCATCACTAATACTTTATTTGTGGCATATAAAAAAAAAAAAAAAAAAAAAAAAAAAAAAACCCTCCTGCCAATGCTTACTTCAATATGCTAATAATTAGCCTTAATTTTCTCCAATGAGGAACCAAATCTTTTATTAGTATTGTATTCTAAGGGGAATTATAGAAAGGTGTGATTATCTTTTTTTTTTTTTTTTTTTGGCTGCAAAGAGAATAAATATTGGATTTGCTTCTTTGTAGTTTTCAAAAAGTCAAAAATTTTATCTTAATCCATATAATATACCTACTGTTATGAAACATAACAGTTCAGATAACTTGCTTTAGAGGATTTTATTGTTCATATAATTGTAGTAGTACTGCAATAGATGTTGCTTAAATATAGATCCACAAATATGTCCTCCTGCCTTAAGAATAAAATGGTAATAAAATTCTCTTGCATCTTTCTTTCATGTTCACATAAAATGAAAATGAAGAAATGGGGATTATGATGTAAACAATACAGCATTATAGCTTGGAATCTTGCAGTGAAGAGATACAATGAAATGTTTGAGTTTGCAGAGAAGGTAAATTTACCTTGACTTCACTTTCCAGAAAGACTTTTTTTTCCTTTACCTACTAAAAATAAACAGACCCAGACCATTCCTATTTACTCCCTCCCCACACACAAAAAAGTATTGATATTTTATTTTCTTCCTCCCTCCATTTAGATTTGCATTTTGAGTAGCATAGGTTTGGTTTACTTTAACATAAGCCACTATTTCCTTCTTTGTGCCTTTCATGCAAGTAATAACCATCATCAATCCTTAAAGATGATTAGGAGTATTTCTTTTTTTTTCTTTTTTTTTCTTTCTCTATATATTTTATTTTATTTTATTTTATTTTATTTTATTTTATTTTATTTTATTTTATTTTATTTTATTTTATTTTATTCAGGACTGGCGAAGAGCTCTGAGGCCAAAGGCTAACAGGGAGTATTTAGCTATGGGTAGACATGCAATCTGCTCAGCAGTTCTGCTGAGGTCTGTGATAGCTGGAAACAAATTTGAAGTATTTGGAAGTTTACTGACTAACAAGAAAAGCAATGCAGGAGCAAATAGAATTTGTACAGGAAATAAGTATTCAAAGCATTGCCGAWTGCATATTGAATACTTTAGTCAACACATACAGGCACTTGCATGCTCTGTTTTTCTTTTACTAGCCAATATTCACACTCATTCAAGCTATTCCTCTAAGAATATTTACTGAACATAAAGAACAACTGAATGGATAAAGCAATTGACAGCTACTGGAATTAATGGAATTGCATTTTATCAGGAGAATTAGGTATGGAAAATCTTTACTGTCATCAAAAAGGAAAACACACCTGGATAAGTTTGATTAGCCTTCTCATAAATACAGCTGCAAGTACCTTTAGATATCATACTGTAATTGCATGCTTCATGAGAGTAGCAGTAGGAGAAATATTGTGGTTTATTCTCATCTCTATTTAAATTCATCAGCAACGTGATCTGTCTCTGGGAACATTAAAAACAAACTCTCTTTCCTCTTCAGAAGTTGTTAGCATTTCAGTGAGTCTTAGATTACAAATGCTGATGTCAGTTTCATGAAAACAGTTGCCTTTTGTATATTAAGAATAGCCATCTCCAATGACTATTTAAGACTACATGCATATTTTTCCTGTTGACATTTTATCATAACAAAAGAGACGTGTTTGTGTATCCTCAGGCAGCCAGCCTGCTATTACTTTTGGAAAGAACTGCTTACCAAACTCATCAGAAAGTATTTGGAGATAGATAAGTAACTACATTTTTTTTCCAAACCAAAAATCTCTCTCCATAACTTTTCATTCTATTAAGATTATAGTGTCAGTAAAAGAATGTTAAATGCTAGTAGCAAGAATTTATTTTCACAGTCAACATTGTTTTTGTGACTATATCAAGATGAGTAGACAAATGTAATGATTTCAAAAAGAACTCTGATTAATCTGTGTTTAATTGTACTTGCCATCTCACCTGTGTAAGCTTATTGTCAAAGTACCTGAAAAAACTGTGGTTGCATATCATATGGTGCACTAAGAGACTGAGTAATCCTACAGGGCAACCAAAAAGCCCTCTTTTCAAATATTTATGCAGCAGGTGACAGAACATGTAGCTCCAGAACATGTTAGATTCTCTGTCACAATAGAGAGGTTGAGCCTATTTGTAAAGAAGACATCACAAACAGCATAATTACAACTAAACCTCCTATGGCAGTAAACAGTAGCATGAAAAAGGGAAGAATAATTCTGATTGTTTACGTGACAGTTATATTTGGCAGGTTCTTATTTGAGAAAGCTGGAATCTAATGTATTGCATAGAAATATAGATTAAATATGAAATACTGAATGAATCATAGTCCTCTATTCCTCAGTGCAAAATGACTTTCATGTTAAACATGCCACTAAGAGTAAGGCAAAGTTGTAGCAGACAGAAGCTAGATACTCTACCAGAAATTAATTTGTCAGAAAATATAGAGGTCAGCTACACTGTCTCTTCATCTACAAACAAGTAATCACATTAATTGTAGCACATTTCAAAARAATACAGTATTCTTCTTTCCACTGACAGCTATTTCTCATGCATTCAACATTGGTTAGCTGGCAGTTAATTCCAAATTCATATGAAACAAAGTAAATACAACATGCGCTATAGCAGGGTAGATAGTATGAATGCTAGATTTTTAAATGAAAAAAGTTTGAAAGAAACAAGCCAAGTTTGGATATGTGAGCTTAAATGCAGTTTACTGGGCTAAGAAAACCAATGCTGAAGGTGAACTGCACAGGAAACAGAGGTGCCACGTGGCAATGTGTGATGTCACAAATGCCACAAATCCAACAGCTCATTTGGAGGGAGAGACGGTGGGGAGAAGACAGGACAGAGAACTCCCTATAGAATATGCATAAATTGGCAAAGAAGATGACAGTTGCACTAACAATTACACTACTCTTATTTCAGAGGAAATCTCAATCTTTTTTTCTTAGTAAACATGATTTTTTTTCTCATTAATTATCTAAGACACTATTTATCAAGCTGAGAGCAAGACCTTTTCTGAATGTGTCACTATACAAAGTTTTTCTTGTGATAACAGTGAGACCAAAAGTCTTTAAAAAATAGAAAAAGAGAAGTAAACAACAATTTATTTCCCATTAATACATTAAACAGGTAAATAATTAGAAAAGTTATTTTCACCTAAGTAATACCAATATTATCACTGAAACAGAAATCAGAATTGCATGCTGCTTTCAGCATTTGAGTTATCTCAAATATTTCTCATTCATAGAGAGCCAAAGAATGTCACAGAGATCAGGGAAGGTCTCTACAACTTGAAAAAGACATAGATTTCATTCAGCTTCAAAATGACATGAAGAATGATACAAGGAACCAGGTCTGCCTGGAAAAAAATGGAGCATCAGACATATTCAATATTTTGATCAAGGAAAAGCAAAAATATCAATCATAGTGTAAAATCTACTGAGAAATTTGAAGTAAAGAGGACATAAATACATAAAATAAATACATTAGCATAGAAGACATTTAAATGACCGTCCCAGGACATAATCACTTACTGGCCAAGGGTCAGGCATATGAGAGACTTTTTGCTTGTTAACTTTAACATATAAGAGATCATATTTGTCTGTGATACCAAAAATCCCAACTCAAACTAATGTTATTCAAACTTGGAAAATACTGTGCATAGAAAACTAATTAAGATTATATAAGACAATTCTTTGGTCTTGTACCTCTATTTACGTCTTTGCTGAGGTAAAAGCTAGAACTCAATGTTTCCAGAATTTGTGCTACTACATAAAGTAATGCAATATCACTAACAGAAAACCATTTTCTTCTCATATATACACATCATTTTACTATACATCTGTAAATACAGTGAATCTAAGAAATAAACTGAGTTCCCATAGAGACTTTTAAGTTTAGCAACAACAATATTACAGATTCAAAGGTAGCAGATAACTATACATGTGTGCATGCATCCAGCTATGTTTCATCAGCTCTGCCTTGGTGCAGATGATGATCTCTTGGAAGAGAGCTGAGAAGAGGCAGCAGCTCCTCTCCACAAGGGAGGAATACGTAGTCCTTTCATTGTCCCATTTCTTGAAGGGTCTACTCAATTTCTTGATTTTTTTTGCTTTGGTACTCTTCTTCCCCCCTGACTAGACTGGCAGCACCACTCAGTAGGTACTGCTGAACATTGTCAGGGTCTCAAGCTGATCTTCCAGGAAGTCGCAAATTGTGTAAATAACGTAAATAACACACCTCGTGCTGATATTCCAGTCTTCCCTGAGACAGAATGCCAAGGCCGAGAAGTCATAAATTATATGGAGATAAAACATCTTGATCTGATATCCCAGGCTTCCCAGAGATAGGTTGCCGAGGCCAGGAATTCATAAATTGTATGGTAACAATGTTGAGACAAAAACAGTCCAAAACAGTCTCTTACAAATTGCATACACGCACACACACACACACACAAAAAAAAAAATAAATAAATAAAAATTATCCTCTTCAATATCTCTCTGGAAGAAAATGCTCTTTTTGTGTTACCACACAGAGCAAGAGAAATGTCTGCAAAGAGTCTATCAAACTTGAAAATGATCTATAGTACAAGTGTCTTTCAAACATCTTGTCAATTCTCAGCATGTTCTTCTGAAAAGAAATGTGAGTATGCAGCAGATGTGTGTAGGAAATACTTTCTTTGTAGAAGGATAATATAAATCAACTCCATCAAAACAGACATTTTCATTTCAAATCATTTCCACTTAATCGTAAACTTTTTCCCTTCCAAACTCCTTTTAGTCTTCTCACTCCTCTCTCAGAGACAGACTTGGGTCATCTTTCCTACATCTTTGTTCAAAGTTATTTAGGTAGCTTCAAAAAACCTACTTACAAGTATGATTACTATCATACTTTTTTTGGGTTTTGGATAACTACTTTCATTCCATAAAGTCAGCTTACAAACTTCTGGCAAACTTGCAAGCCAATACAGTCAAAATAGTCAGCATATTAACCCAGTTTTCCTGTGCAAACTACGCTACTCTCTCCCTGAAAAAATTTGCCCATAATTCCAGGATACAAGTAATTTCCTCACAGACTGGAATGTTGCATGTTTGTTGGTTTGTTTGTTTGTTTGTTTGTTTTTCTGGATTATCTCTTTTATCTAATATCAGAAGCAAAGACTTCTTTTAATGGAAATCTAGCCCTTCAGAGGTATTCAGTGGACCTCCAGCTGTAGCAGTGAAAAATATCTGCCTACAGGATACCAGCTGTAGGGAGGCCACATTTTCCTAGATAAGGAGTTGTCTGTGTTGATTTTTCAGACATACTCTTCTCATACCATAAAACTTCATTTAATGAAATAAAATCTCTTGAACTAAATGCTCTCCTTCAAATATTAGTTTATCCAGGTGGCCTATGCCTGTTAAATGCACACACCACCATCTATCTTGGTAATTTCTGAGTCTGTGGAGGCTGAGTGCAGTAATGAATTGCACCACTTTTAATAACCCTATTAATCTGGAAAAGGACTTTGAACAAGGCTTTTTATCTGATCTTCTCTCAATTTCTTGACATATTCTACCAACTCTGTGTTTCTCAACAAAGAATGACACTGACAAATTAAATTAGAATCACAAATTTAATTTCTTTGCTACAAGTATAGAATGAAATCAATATATTTGCTATAAACCAGCTTCCACCTATACCCCACAATTCTGTTTTCACTCTTAAGCTGGTTTAATAAGTTATCTATTAAACATATTTTAGCTGCCACATTTGTTTTCATAGTTTAAAGTGATCAGACTGTGAAGATCCCATACTCCACTGTAATGAGGTGAAAGAGAATTTGAGAAAGAACATTAGACTCCATATATTTCTTATTGCTTTATAACCAAGGTTTTCCCTTCCTAGTATATAAAATAATCATTTTATTAACTAGTGCTATTCATAATTTCTACCTTTTCTTCACTCCTGTAGAATGAGTAAAATCATTAAGATGATAACTTTTATAAGCTCTCTCCGCTGATAATATTACCGGATACTTACAGCTCTGAACTTGTTATAATTGCAATACTACTCCAAAATGCTAAAGGCACTTAAGTGTATAAACTCATTAACATGAAACAATCATCAAGAGACAAGGTTCATAAACATACATTTTATTTTATTCTTCTTTTTATTCTGATAATATGAGGTTGAAAACTCAATTAAATTGTAGTTTATAGAGTCCCTGTAGTCTTGATAACAACTAATAACAGCTTTGTAATCTATCTCCCTAAAAAGTGCTTCATTCTTCATTTTTCTTACAGTAGTTCTTGTCATATAAGGAATAACATACAGCAATATAATGGCAGTAAAGTCACATTTAGTCTAAATTAATTTTACTGACATTGGAGCTCTTATCTGTGAATAAACTGGAAAAATACTACCTATAAGCTAATATTTAAAAATAGTAAATATCATTGTAGTGTTTTGAAGAATCCTTGGTGAATTCATTCAGAGGAGCTRCATGTTTCCTGACACATGCTTCACTATCTGCACATGATACAATTTTCATACACCTTACATTTAGTCACAGGACTATGCTTCAGATTCTCTCTCTTTTTTTTTTTTCTCTCATCTAGAAAGAATGAAGAAGGACCCATAGTCAAATCARTCATACAGTTACATATGTGGCCTCTATCTAAAGACAGCTTGCAAGAAAATAGACCTGTGGCAATATGGTCTGCCATATTCCAGGCTATCTATTAATTACACTTCATTTACATTCAGTCACAATTTAAATTGCAGAATTTTAACTTATATTATTTCTATAGAAAAAAACAGCAAATGAATTGTCTGTGTAAGCAATTGTAAGATTAATATTCTCTTCTTCATTGTCATAGCATATTTTTATATTATTAAATTAATTTATATTATTATTTATATTATTATTTTACAAAAAAAAATTTATTGTATTTTTTTTCTGTTCAGTATTTTTGAATCTTAGCTTTCATATTTTTAAGTAAAAAACACTGGCCGACACTCAGTGAATTCTCAATCTTCTATTTTTTCTTTAATGTATGTTGGAGTGGGCAATGACTGAGAAGTTAGGCAGCTGGTATTTGCAAATTATCCTTTCCAAGAATATCATCTGTGAAGTGAAATTGAAAATGACCAAGAAAACTCTTCATTTTCTACATTTTAATTACCTTAACTATGAGGCTCAATTAATAAATGCATACTAATACTATCAAAATACAGAAAGTAACTAAGAAGAAACATCAGAGTTGTCTTAAACTGAATTATTTTAATAGTCTTGTTTTCATGGGCCAATCTCAAGACTTTTTAAATGCATAAGTTCAGTAATTCTGTTTATTATGGTTATATTTTGTCTTTTATATCTCTAACAAATCCTCCCCCAAGTTATCCAAAACACTAGATAGYCTGCAGTTTACGCAGTTTTGGCAATGCAGGTATGCAGCTTCAACAGCTAAATGCTAAAATCAAAATTATTATTGCATCACATTTCTAGATCTTCTGCCATATGTCTGAGTGACTCTGGTAAATAAGCTATAATTTTGAATAAAATGGAATATTAGGAAAATACCTGTAATATCACTGTTTCAAAGATAAAGGAAGTGAATTGAGGTGAGGCAATTATGAGTTTGGTCAAAAATGAAAATGAGGATATTACAAGACAGAAATTTTGGCACATGTTATTATAAACTAATTACTTGCCTTATGCTGAAAAATGATTGCTAACATTCAAGGAAAACAAATTATGCAAATTTTAAGGAATTCAGCGGCTCATGTGTATTTACTCAAAAACTGAATAATAACCAGGCAAAAAGAATTCAATCCAAAGTCAGAGCAGAATATACAATCATTTACAGAACAAAGATTTACAATACTAATTCCTAAAGTTCTGTACATCTTTGACATACAAATCATGTTAATGCTCTGCTTTTTTATGGACAGCATAGGTATAGACAAGATTTTTTTATCAAAATAGTATTACTCTCATCACAAATCCTTGGCCAGATTTTTTGAAACATATGTTACTGTTAAATGTATTTTCAGTCGCTCTCTTTTATTGTTATTTGTTGTTTCAACAGATTAGAATTAGGTATAGCAAGGAATGTTGCTTTTAGTGAAGTAAAATAATTACCAAATATTCTGTACAGGGTAAGCAATGTTACCTCAGCATGGACTCAACCCTCTCAGAAGTGAGAGCTTCTAATGAACAACAGAAGTAAATATCCAACCCATGACTAAGATGTTAAGCACTTGGAATATTTTTGTTTGCATCTTTTGCTATGAGTAGTAACGTTTTGTTGGACTATGCATTAATTCTATTGTCACTTTAATAATGATAATAATAATAATATTAACAATAATAATAGCAAAGCACAGAAAAAGCTGAAGAAAATAAGCAGAGTAAAAAATAATGTATAACCATATCTCATTAGGTTACCAATAGTGTGTGAACTTCTCTGAAGATACAGCTGTTAAAGCAAATGCGGTAACATCCTTTAATAAACTTCATTACAAAGTAAAAGGCCGGAATACGAACATTCCCTCAGGTAAAGGCATGACTCCTCATTCTATAAGGGCTTTCAATACTACAGAAATGGTAACACAGACAGCAAAAAAGACATCAGAATTTATGATAYGCAGATAGAAGTCTAGTTCTGTTAGTGCTTGTGGAAAAAGGCACAACATACTGAACACTAGTGAACTACTAGTAACTAGTATGTTACTTTAAGAATAAATTAAATGGGCATTTGCAGCATCTCAGCTATTCCATACACATGTTCCTACATATTCTTATCCTGGAATAAAGAACTTCCTTCAGGTTTGTTTAGCTGTAATGTGTAAATTGCACCATTTGGATTGATATTAAATGGCCCTTTCAGAGCTATTGTAAATTACAAGTTACCTTAGATAGTTAATTTTACACTTTAASAACAGGGAGCGATATTGGTGACAGGCTTAGTTAACTATACAAACAAGAACTTGTAGAAATGAGGCTATGTCAGTGGTTGCTGAACAACTCATGCTTTATCAAGAACAAACTGAAAGATTATAGTAACATGTAACTTCTCAGTTCAGGAGAAGGATAAAAAAAATTATGACATTATGAAAACACTTTTTCCTGATAAAACTGATGTTAGGATTATTAGGGTGGTGTACATTAGAAGAGCTGAAATCTTAAATATTCTACTGCCTGCTACAGCCCAAAAAGCACAATATTAATGTTGCTAGTAATGGGCTGCGCATCTTTTACTGACTTTGCAATGATACAGGCCTGAGGCTTATCAGGCTTACTTTGTCTGAATGTGTCTTGACCTGCCTTTCTTTTTATTTAGCTTGAGTGTAATAGCAATTTTTCTAACTAGTAGGTACCTATGCCTAAGAAATTTTGCTTACCCAAATGGTATAACCATAATTTGTATTCAGGCAGAATAAAATATTTATGACTCTAGTATAGAGGTACCTAGGGCTGGTATGGCAGCAGAAACTTGAAAATGGGAACACAGAATGCAATATGGAGAAGTAGCTAGTGCTATCTCTTCCCAACAAATCTTGGGTACAGTTTAGGATTAACACCAACCAAGGAATCTGAATGTGGCCCTTCTGCTTTGAAGAAAAAGTATAAAAGTCTGAACACAAACTTCTAAACGTCAGTTTGTCTCAGTCCAGGGATCATTTTAGTTATTAGCGTAGATGACTGCCACTGAAGAACAGACGTGAGAGATAGTTGTCACCATTGTCATATCTCAAATAAATGCATGGATCTATAAGGACAGGTATTCCAGACAATGTAAGAAATATATTGACTAATCCCATGCACACCCAGCTTGATGACAACATATGAAGATATTTAAATTCAGCAAATGCTGAAATGTTGAGTTAAGACTTTACAGAAATGCATATTTACTACCAAATAGCAGTAATCATAGAATCATAGAATGCTTAAGGTTGGAAGGGAYCTCAGAGGTCATCTAGTCCAATCCCCCTGCTCACGCAGGGTCACCTAGAGCGCATAGCACAGGGCTGCATCTAAGTGGATTTTAAAGATCTCCAAAGAAGGAGACTCCACAACCTCCCTGGGCAGCCTGTTCCAGGGCTCTGTCACCCTCACAGTGAAGAAATGTTTTCTTAAGTTCCTGYRGAACTTYTGGTGCCTCAGTTTGTGGCCATTTCCTCTAGTCCTATCGCTGCCCACCACTGAAAAGAGGCTGGCCCCCCTCCTCCTCACTGCCTCCCTTGAGGTATTTATACACACTGATCAGGTCCCCCCTCAGCCTTCTCTTCTCCAGGCTGAACAGGCCCAGCTCCCTCAGCCTTTCCTCATAGGGCAGATGTTCCAGGCCCCTGATCATCCTCGTAGCCCTGCGCTGGACTCTCTCCAGCAGCTCCACATCYCTCTTGTACTGGGGAGCCCCAGAACTGGACGCAGTACTCCAGATGTGGCCTTACCAGGGCTGAGTAGAGGGGGATGATCACTTCCCTCGACCTGCTGGACACACTCTTCTCAATGCACCCCAGGATCCCGTTGGCCTTCTTGGCCACCAGGGCACACTGCTGCCTCATGGTCATCTTCTCATCCACCATGACACCCAGGTCCCTCTCTGCGGGGCTGCTCTCCAGCAGGTCCACCCCTMATCTGTACTGGTGTCCGGGGTTATTCCTGCCCAAGTGCAGGACCCTGCACTTGCCCTTTTTGAAATTCCTGGGATTTCTAACCACCCAGTTGTCCAGTCTGTCCAGGTCCCTCTGGATGGCAGTACAGCCCTCAGGGCTATCAGCTACTCCTCCCAGGTTGGTATCATGAACAAACTTGCTGAGGGAGCACTCCATCCCTTCACCCAGGTCGTTAATGAATAAGTTGAAGAGGACTGGACCGAGGACCGACACCTGGGGGACACCGCTAACTACARGTCTCCAACTGGACTCCATGCCACTGACTACCACTCTCTGCACCCTGCCATCGAGCCAATTCTTATTCCACCTCACCATCCGCTCATCTATCCCATACCTTCAGAGCTTGCCCAGGAGGATGCTGTGAGGGACGGTGTCAAAAGCCTTTCTGAAATCCAGATAGATGACATCCACCGCTCTGTCCTCATCTATCCAGCTAGTCACTCCATCATAGAAGGCGATCAGGTTAGTTAAGCATGATTTCTCCTTGGTGAATCCATGCTGGCTACTCCTGAGCACCTTCTTCTCCTCCACGTGTCTGGAGACAGCAGCCAGGATGAGCTGTTCCATCACTTTTCCGGGGATGGAGGTGAGGTTCACTGGCCTGTATTTGCCCGGGTCCTCCTTCTTGCCCTTTTTGAAGACCGGAGTGACGTTGGCTTTCTTCCAGTCCTCCAGCACCTCCCCCGTTCTCCAGGACCTTCCAAAGATGATGGCGAGCGGCTCGGCTAKGACATCCACCAGTTCYCGCAACACCCTGGGGTGCATCCCATCAGGGCCCATGGATTTGTGGGTGTTGAGTTTCCTTAGGTGCTCTCTGACCCACTCTTCCTCTACCCAGGCCAAGCCTTCCTCTCTCCAGCTCACTTCTTGTGTCCCTAGGGCCTGGGATTCTAGAGGGATTCTAGAGGGCTGCCCCTGACAAACACTGAAGCAAAGGCGGCATTCAGCAGCTCTGCTTTCTCCGTGTTTTCCATAACCAGGGTACCCACCCCGTTCACTAGTGGACCCACGTTCTCCCTGACCTTCCTCTTGTTGTTAATATATTTGAAAAAGTTTTTCTTGTTGCTCTTAACATCCCTTGCCAGATTTAGTTCCAAGTGTGCCTTGGCTTTCCTCGTAGCATCCCTGCATTCCCTGACAATGCTCCTCTATTTCTACCAASGGGCCTGTCCTTTCTTCCACATTCTGTGGAAGAGAATGGATGAGCTCCCCGCTCATCCACCCAGGTCTCCTGCCCCCTCTGCCTGACTTCTTGCGCACAGGGATGCACTGCTGCTGGGCATGGAGGAAATGCCGCTTGAAAACTAACCAGCTCTCCTRGGTCCCGCTTCCTTCTAGAGCCCTAGCCCATGGGATCTTWCCCAGCAGRTCTCTGAAGAGGCTAAAGTTGGCCCTCCTGAAGTCCAGCGYRGCAAGKSTACTTACTGCCCYGCCTCCTCCTCGTTGGATCCTGAACTCCACCAGCTYGTGATCACTGCAGCCAAGGCTGCCCCCCACCTTCACATCTTCAACCAGGCCTTCTCTGTTTGTCAGTATGAGGTCCAGTAGCCCACCTCTCCTCGTCGGCTCCTCCACAACCTGCGTCAAAAAGTTGTCATCGACGCACTGCAGAAACTTCCAGAGCCATTTGTGCCTTGCTGTGCTGTCTTTCCAGCTGATGTCAGGGTAGTTAAAGTCCCCCATGAGAACCAGGGCCTGTGRCCGTGARGCAACTTCCAGCTGCCTRTAGAAGGCCTCGTCAACCTCCTCCTCCTGGTCAGGTGGCCTGTARCAGACACCCACCACAGTGTCTCCCACGTTGGCCTGCCCTTTAACCCTTACCCACAAGCTCTCCACCCTCTCATCATCCACTCCCAGGTTGAGCTCCATGCATTCCAGTTGCTCTCTCACATACAGAGCAACTCCACCACCTCGCCTTCCCAGCCTGTCCTTCCTAAAGAGCACATAGCCCTCCATGACAGCGCTCCAGTCATTAGAGCTATCCCACCACGTTTCTGTGATTCCTATGAGATTGTGGTGCTGGGAACGCACACAGATCTCCAGCTCRTCTTGCTTATTCCCCATGCTTTGCGCATTGGTGTATAAGCACTTCAGGGAGGTAATCGAGCCTGAACTTTTCCCAGGAGGCGTGAGAGAGGACCCTCTATAATCACGCCCTAGCCATACTTCCCCACCACCATGGGCCTGTTGGACGGCCATTGACTTAGGTCTTATGGGATTGATTGCCCATTCCATATGACACCCCTCTTCCCCCTTCTTGCTCAGTTTAAAGCTCTCCTAACAAGATTGGCAAGTCTTTTGGCAAACACAAGCCTGCCCTTCTTGGTGAGGTGGATCCCATCACACTSCACTAGCTGGTGGTCATCAAACAGAGTCCTGTGGTCATAGAATCCAAAACCTTGCTGCCAACACCAGCGRCGCAGCCAGTTGTTGATTWCCAATATGCGTTTTCTCCTACTTGAATCCGTTCCCCTCTTTGGAAGGAGGGAGGAGAACACTACCTGGGCTCCCATCTCTTTTACAGCCACCCCTAGGGCTCTGTAATCTTGCTTGATTTTGGAGAGTTTCCCCATGGCATCATTAGCACCCATGTGAAATAGCAGCAGGGGAAAATAGACAGTGTTTCGGACCATCCGAGGGAGCCTCTTTGTAACATCCCTTATTCGAGTCCCCGGCAAGCAGCAGACCTCCCTGGATAAGGGGTCGGGTCTGCAGATGGGTGCCTCCGTGCCCTGCAGCAGGGACTCACCCATAACAATCACCTGCCACTTCTTCCGGGTGCTCCTTTATTCCTTTGGGGGAGCAGCCTCAGGGTGTGGAGCTGACGCTCTCTCTGCAGACCACCCCCTAGATGGGCCTTGGTTGGCGTCCTCATCTAACTGCTCCTCAAGGTCCAGGGCCTCAGACCTGTTGGATATGGTCACTGGTGAGGGTGAGGTGGGCCGGGGAAGGGTTGTCATGCCACCCCGAACAGGAACCCTTTTCCATTGTTGTTCATCCTTGGATACTGTTAATTCTCTTCCCTCCGCCCTGTGGCAAGAGGGTGCTGGCTTTCCAGATTGAACCGGAGGGTTCACTGGGTGCCTTTCCAGGGAGGGCTGCAGAACGCAGCTCCACCGGTCTATTTCGCATTCCCTGATGGCCCTGAGCCTTTCCACCTCCTCCTTCAGCTCCACCACCAGGCTAAGCAGGTCCTTCACCTGCTCACACCTAAGGCAGGCGGCATTTTCACCACTCCCTGGGACCAAGGAAAGGCTCAGGCATTCCTCACAGCTAGAGACCTGCACTGCCGCATGCTTCTGTGGCGGTTCAGTCTGCGTCGCCACAGTCTTCCTGGAGCAAGCTCTCTGACGAGTAGAGACCGTGGTTTCCCCTGGTCTCCTGCTGATGGAAGAGAGTGTGGGCAGAATTTTTTTGCTAGCCTGGGAGGGGCCTCCCCACCAGGCCCATACTAACTGCCATGCCACGCTGTTGTGCCACGCTGTTGGCTGCGCTCCTGGTCGCTCACGCTCCCTGGGGGCGGCCTTTGAGTTCCCGCCTGTCCAGCCTCCAGCCTCACTGGGTCAGAGCCGCCTCCGGCACGGGGCTCCGCGCTGCCCGCTCAGGGGTCGGCGCCGGGGCTGCCTGCGCTGCTCGCTGCCTGTGCTTGCTCGCTCGGCAGCTTTAGGCCGCAGTGGTTCGCCTCTAGACAAGGAGCTCCGGCACGAGTGCCCGCTCCAGAGCCCTTCCCTTCCAGATCTCAATGGATCTTCTTCAGTCAATACATGAATTAATATTACATTTACTACTTTATATATGTTTTATAAAAAATAACTATGTTTAAACAGATGATTAAATAATATTTGTGTATTTTTCACAAGGGTTGATGAGTAGTCTTCCATTCTCTTCCATGCTCTGATAGTGTAAGGTCTTGCTCATGTTKCAAGGATTTTATTGTACTCTTAGTGAAACTAGGATGCCTAGAGATTTAGACAACCTTTAAGTCTAAATTAATACAACAGAATCAGCTCTTCAACTTGGAGATTGCAGTCGGCATCAGGTGCTTGGCAATGTTCATGGAATATTATTACAATTTAAATTGAAGCCTCTAGGTAACCTGCTACATTACAGGAAAAATGCATAAGGTATGTTGACTGGTTCCAGAAGTCTTGTGATATTACCACAGATTTAAAAGAGTGTTAAGGATTTTGCCTGGAAGCTGGATAGAAAAGCTTGAAGTGTATAAAAATACCATTTTCACCAGCAGCCTCTGCTGAGATCATATTTGTCAGGTCTGAATATCAAAACAGTGAAGAAAATAAATGTATTCAGCAGGCATTTTCAAAGGATATATCAAACTCTAGTGTTGCAATGGATCTGGTATTTTCTCTACAAATGAACACTCCAGTTAATATGCCGTTGAATGAACAAATAAAACTGTAGCTGAATCATCAAAAACAATGATAAAAGAGTAAGAACTCTGCAATTAGTAAAACAAAAAAAGGAAAAAGCAGAAAGAGCACTGGCCATCAGGAAAAAGTGACTGCACTACTTTTATATGCCAAAGCTGGGATTTTCTGAATGAGTAATGTGAGAATTAGGTATGAAAGAAAAATGAAAAACTATAAAAGCACTTGCCAAAATAGCATATTAAATTTTCTCTATGGTCTTTGTAAATTGTAAAGAGTAAGAATATACTTAGAAAGTATGGAACTACCTGAAAAGGAAGTCATCTTGGGTTAGGTAGCCATCACTATAGTAATTACTTTTGTACTGACTTTGGCTGCTGTTGATGATCAACTAATATAAAATGTGTCCCTTTGATTGAACATGTTTGATTAAGCTGCTTTCTAAAATAGTCATGTTTCTGAATTCCAGAACTGTATCATCAGCAAACATCATAAGCAGCCTTTACCACACCCAACCATCTTAAGGAAATAAACCCTCCCATTTCAATTTATCTGTCATACATTTAAAGAACAAAAAAGACAACAAAACTTGTAGTCTTACTAAAAATCTCTTCCTCAATTTGCTGCACAGCCTTATCTTGTTCTAGTTTTTTGTCCTCAAATGTCCATAAATACCTTTAACAACATCAAAAAAAAAAAAAAAAAAAAAAAGAGGCTTGATAATGCAGTGTTACTGATTTACTAGAAATCTCCTTTACAATCTGAAAAAGTAAAAAGAGACCTCACATTTGGTATGTCTTCAATATCATTATCATATAGATAACGATGAAGATCTATTCTGGAATCAGACTCCATGAAATACTTGGGCAGATAGGAACTTCATGAGGTTCAATAAGGACAAGTGCAAGGCCCTGCACCTAGGGAGGAATAACCCCAGGCATCAGTACAGATTAGGGCTCGACCTGCTGGAGAGCAACTCCACAGAGAGGGACCTGGGAGTCCTGGTTGACACCAAGTTAGCTATGAGTCAGCAGTGTGCCCTCGTGGCCAAGAAGGCCAATGGGATCCTGGCCTGCATCAGGAGGAGTGTTGCCAGCAGGTCAAGGGAAGAGATCCTGCCCCTCTACTCAGCTCTGGTGAGGCTGCACCTGGAATACTGCGTGCAGTTCAGGCCTCTCCACTATAAGAAGGACGTGGAGCTTCTCGAGAGGGTCCAGCAAAGAGCGCAAAGAGGATTAAGGGAATGGAACATCTCTTGTATGAGATGTTCCATTCCCTTGACCTGGACAGACTGGAGGACTGGGCGGCGAGAAACCTCATGAGGTTCAACAAGGGCAAGTGCAAGGTCCTGCACTTGGGGAGGAATAACCCTGGACACCAGTACAGATTAGGCGTGGACCTGCTGGAGAGCAGTCCCGCAGAGAGGGACCTGGGTGTCATGGTGGACGACAA